>NC_056747.1:1350730465-1350765465 GCF_019279795.1 Protopterus annectens
CCTGTAGCTGTTGATTGAGGTCCCTTAGTCTTTGTCTGTTCTTATCAAGCAGCACTTTCATAATTTTGATGTCAGCTTCATTGTAGATCTGGCATAGGGAATTGAAGGTCAGCCTGCCTTAGCTGTTCTGTTAGGGAACCTGTAACAATGGAGTCCTTGAGACACTGCCTCATTCTCAATGCACTTAGTAAGATAAAAATTGTCATATTCTGTTTTTGCAGGTAACCACCAGCTTTTATAGTTTACGGATTAGGTACTTGCAGTTCATGGGGTTAACATTTTCCTCGAGGTTGAGATGAATTGAGACGTTGTTGTCCTGTGAAATGCTAATCAAAATCCTGAAAAGGGCCATTGCTGTTCAGAGCCAGTAGTTGTTCCAAGTCACTCCTTTTGGTTGATGATCCTCCTTTACAGAAGTGCTGTGTGCTCTGTAGTCATCCTGGTTCTATGGATGCTGATGGGGGTGGGTTTCTGCAGGTGGTTGTATTCCCTTAGGATTCCTTGTGGCCTGTTCACGACTTCTCCGAATGTGGAGAGGAACAAGGGGCAGTCCTGTGAAATACTGTAAGTGGACAAGTTGAAAAGGTCATGGCTGCCAGCAGTGTGTTCAGATGTGCTCCTGTCCTCCATCTCTGTAGTATATTAAGCTAACTGTAAGGTCACGGCTGCCAGCAGTGTGTTCAGATGTGCTCCTGTCCTCCATCTCTGTAGTATATTAAGCTAACTGTAAAGTCATGGCTGCCAGCAGTGTGTTCAGATGTGCTCCTGTCCTCCATCTCTGTAGTATATTAAGCTAACTGTAAGGTCATGGCTGCCAGCAGTGTGTTCAGATGTGCTCCTGTCCTCCATCTCTGTAGTATATTAAGCTAACTGTAAGGTCACGGCTGCAAGCAGTGTGTTCAGATGTGCTCCTGTCCTCCATCTCTGTAGTATATTAAGCTAACTGTAAGGTCATGGCTGCCAGCAGTGTGTTCAGATGTGCTCCTGTCCTCCATCTCTGTAGTATATTAAGCTAACTGTAAGGTCATGGCTGCCAGCAGTGTGTTCAGATGTGCTCCTGTCCTCCATCTCTGTAGTATATTAAGCTAACTGTAAGGTCATGGCTGCCAGCAGTGTGTTCAGATGTGCTCCTGTCCTCCATCTCTGTAGTATATTAAGCTAACTGTAAGGTCATGGCTGCCAGCAGTGTGTTCAGATGTGCTCCTGTCCTCCATCTCTGTAGTATATTAAGCTAACTGTAAGGTCACGGCTGCAAGCAGTGTGTTCAGATGTGCTCCTGTCCTCCATCTCTGTAGTATATTAAGCTAACTGTAAGGTCACGGCTGCCAGCAGTGTGTTCAGATGTGCTCCTGTCCTCCATCTCTGTAGTATATTAAGCTAACTGTAAGGTCATGGCTGCCAGCAGTGTGTTCAGATGTGCTCCTGTCCTCCATCGCTGTAGTATATTAAGCTAACTGTAAGATCATGAGTGCCATCAGTGTGTTCAGATGTGCTCCTGTCCTCCATCTCTGTAGTATATTAAGCTAACTGTAAGATCATGAGTGCCATCAGTGTGTTCAGATGTGCTCCTGTCCTCCATCTCTGTAGTATATTAAGCTAACTGTAAGGTCATGGCTGCCAGCAGTGTGTTCAGATGTGCTCCTGTCCTCCATCACTGTAGTATATTAAGCTAACTGTAAGGTCATGGCTGCCAGCAGTGTGTTCAGATGTGCTGCTGTCCTCCATCTCTGTAGTATATTAAGCTAACTGTAAGATCATGAGTGCCATCAGTGTGTTCAGATGTGCTCCTGTCCTCCATCTCTGTAGTATATTAAGCTAACTGTAAGGTCATGGCTGCCAGCAGTGTGTTCAGATGTGCTCCTGTCCTCCATCTCTGTAGTATATTAAGCTAACTGTAAGGTCATGGCTGCCAGCAGTGTGTTCAGATGTGCTCCTGTCCTCCATCTCTGTAGTATATTAAGCTAACTGTAAGGTCATGGCTGCCAGCAGTGTGTTCAGACGTGCTCCTGTCCTCCATCTCTGTAGCATATTAAGCTAACTGTAAGGTCATGGCTGCCAGCAGTGTGTTCAGATGTGCTCCTGTCCTCCATCTCTGTAGTATATTAAGCTAACTGTAAGGTCATGGCTGCCAGCAGTGTGTTCAGATGTGCTCCTGTCCTCCATCTCTGTAATATATTAAGCTAACTGTAAGGTCATGGCTGCCAGCAGTGTGTTCAGATGTCCTCCTGTCCTCCATCTCTGTAGTATATTAAGCTAACTGTAAGGTCATGGCTGCCAGCAGTGTGTTCAGATGTGCTCCTGTCCTCCATCTCTGTAGTATATTAAGCTAACTGTAAGGTCATTGCTGCCAGCAGTGTGTTCAGATGTGCTCCTGTCCTCCATCTCTGTAGTATATTAAGCTAACTGTAAGGTCATGGCTGCCATCAGTGTGTTCAGATGTGCTCCTGTCCTCCATCTCTGTAGTATATTAAACTAACTGTAAGGTCATGGCTGCCAGCAGTGTGTTCAGATGTACTCCTGTCCTCCATCTCTGTAGTATATTAAACTAACTGTAAGGTCATGGCTGCCAGCAGTGTGTTCAGATGTGCTCCTGTCCTCCATCTCTGTAGTATATTAAGCTAACTGTAAGGTCATGAGTGCCATCAGTGTGTTCAGATGTGCTCCTGTCCTCCATCTCTGTAGTATATTAAGCTAACTGTAAGGTCATGGCTGCCATCAGTGTGTTCAGATGTGCTCCTGTCCTCCATCTCTGTAGTATATTAAGCTAACTGTAACATCATGGCTGCCAGCAGTGTGTTCAGATGTGCTCCTGTCCTCCATCTCTGTAGTATATTAAGCTAACTGTAAGGTCATGGCTGCCAGCAGTGTGTTCAGATCTGCTCCTGTCCTCCATCTCTGTAGTATATTAAGCTAACTGTAAGGTCATGGCTGCCAGCAGTGTGTTCAGATGTGCTCCTGTCCTCCATCTCTGTAGTATATTAAGCTAACTGTAAGGTCATGGCTGCCAGCAGTGTGTTCAGATGTGCTCCTGTCCTCCATCTCTGTAGTATATTAAGCTAACTGTAAGGTCATGGCTGCCAGCAGTGTGTTCAGATGTGCTCCTGTCCTCCATCTCTGTAGTATATTAAGCTAACTGTAAGGTCATGAGTGCCATCAGTGTGTTCAGATGTGCTCCTGTCCTCCATCTCTGTAGTATATTAAGCTAACTGTAAGGTCATGGCTGCCAGCAGTGTGTTCAGATGTCCTCCTGTCCTCAATCTCTGTAGTATATTAAGCTAACTGTAAGGTCATGGCTGCCAGCAGTGTGTTCAGATGTGCTCCTGTCCTCCATCTCTGTAGTATATTAAGCTAACTGTAAGGTCATGGCTGCCAGCAGTGTGTTCAGATGTGCTCCTGTCCTCCATCTCTGTAGTATATTAAGCTAACTGTAAGGTCATGGCTGCCAGCAGTGTGTTCAGATGTGCTCCTGTCCTCCATCTCTGTAGTATATTAAGCTAACTGTAAGGTCATGGCTGCCAGCAGTGTGTTCAGATGTGCTCCTGTCCTCCATCTCTGTAGTATATTAAGCTAACTGTAAGGTCATGGCTGCCAGCAGTGTGTTCAGATGTGCTCCTGTCCTCCATCTCTGTAGTATATTAAGCTAACTGTAAGGTCATGGCTGCCAGCAGTGTGTTCAGATGTGCTCCTGTCCTCCATCTCTGTAGTATATTAAGCTAACTGTAAGGTCATGGCTGCCAGCAGTGTGTTCAGATGTGCTCCTGTCCTCCATCTCTGTAGTATATTAAGCTAACTGTAAGGTCATGGCTGCCAGCAGTGTGTTCAGATGTGCTCCTGTCCTCCATCTCTGTAGTATATTAAGCTAACTGTAAGGTCATGGCTGCCAGCAGTGTGTTCAGATGTGCTCCTGTCCTCCATCTCTGTAGTATATTAAGCTAACTGTAAGGTCATGGCTGCCAGCAGTGTGTTCAGATGTGCTCCTGTCCTCCATCTCTGTAGTATATTGCTAACTGTAAGGTCATGGCTGCCAGCAGTGTGTTCAGATGTGCTCCTGTCCTCCATCTCTGTAGTATATTAAGCTAACTGTAAGGTCATGGCTGCCAGCAGTGTGTTCAGATGTGCTCCTGTCCTCCATCTCTGTAGTATATTAAGCTAACTGTAAGGTCATGGCTGCCAGCAGTGTGTTCAGATGTGCTCCTGTCCTCCATCTCTGTAGTATATTAAGCTAACTGTAAGGTCATGGCTGCCAGCAGTGTGTTCAGATGTGCTCCTGTCCTCCATCTCTGTAGTATATTAAGCTAACTGTAAGGTCATGGCTGCCAGCAGTGTGTTCAGATGTGCTCCTGTCCTCCATCTCTGTAGTATATTAAGCTAACTGTAAGGTCATGGCTGCCAGCAGTGTGTTCAGATGTGCTCCTGTCCTCCATCTCTGTAGTATATTAAGCTAACTGTAAGGTCATGGCTGCCATCAGTGTGTTCAGATGTGCTCCTGTCCTCCATCTCTGTAGTATATTAAGCTAACTGTAAGGTCATGGCTGCCAGCAGTGTGTTCAGATGTGCTCCTGTCCTCCATCTCTGTAGTATATTAAGCTAACTGTAAGGTCATGGCTGCCAGCAGTGTGTTCAGATGTGCTCCTGTCCTCCATCTCTGTAGTATATTAAGCTAACTGTAAGGTCATGGCTGCCAGCAGTGTGTTCAGATGTGCTCCTGTCCTCCATCTCTGTAGTATATTAAGCTAACTGTAAGGTCATGGCTGCCAGCAGTGTGTTCAGATGTGCTCCTGTCCTCCATCTCTGTAGTATATTAAGCTAACTGTAAGGTCATGGCTGCCAGCAGTGTGTTCAGATGTGCTCCTGTCCTCCATCTCTGTAGTATATTAAGCTAACTGTAAGGTCATGGCTGCCAGCAGTGTGTTCAGATGTGCTCCTGTCCTCCATCTCTGTAGTATATTAAGCTAACTGTAAGGTCATGGCTGCCAGCAGTGTGTTCAGATGTGCTCCTGTCCTCCATCTCTGTAGTATATTAAGCTAACTGTAAGGTCATGGCTGCCAGCAGTGTGTTCAGATGTGCTCCTGTCCTCCATCTCTGTAGTATATTAAGCTAACTGTAAGGTCATGGCTGCCAGCAGTGTGTTCAGATGTGCTCCTGTCCTCCATCTCTGTAGTATATTAAGCTAACTGTAAGGTCATGGCTGCCAGCAGTGTGTTCAGATGTGCTCCTGTCCTCCATCTCTGTAGTATATTAAGCTAACTGTAAGGTCATGGCTGCCAGCAGTGTGTTCAGATGTGCTCCTGTCCTCCATCTCTGTAGTATATTAAGCTAACTGTAAGGTCATGGCTGCCAGCAGTGTGTTCAGATGTGCTCCTGTCCTCCATCTCTGTAGTATATTAAGCTAACTGTAAGGTCATGGCTGCCAGCAGTGTGTTCAGATGTGCTCCTGTCCTCCATCTCTGTAGTATATTAAGCTAACTGTAAGGTCATGGCTGCCAGCAGTGTGTTCAGATGTGCTCCTGTCCTCCATCTCTGTAGTATATTAAGCTAACTGTAAGGTCATGGCTGCCAGCAGTGTGTTCAGATGTGCTCCTGTCCTCCATCTCTGTAGTATATTAAGCTAACTGTAAGGTCATGGCTGCCAGCAGTGTGTTCAGATGTGCTCCTGTCCTCCATCTCTGTAGTATATTAAGCTAACTGTAAGGTCATGGCTGCCAGCAGTGTGTTCAGATGTGCTCCTGTCCTCCATCTCTGTAGTATATTAAGCTAACTGTAAGGTCATGGCTGCCAGCAGTGTGTTCAGATGTGCTCCTGTCCTCCATCTCTGTAGTATATTAAGCTAACTGTAAGGTCATGGCTGCCAGCAGTGTGTTCAGATGTGCTCCTGTCCTCCATCTCTGTAGTATATTAAGCTAACTGTAAGGTCATGGCTGCCAGCAGTGTGTTCAGATGTGCTCCTGTCCTCCATCTCTGTAGTATATTAAGCTAACTGTAAGGTCATGGCTGCCAGCAGTGTGTTCAGATGTGCTCCTGTCCTCCATCTCTGTAGTATATTAAGCTAACTGTAAGGTCATGGCTGCCAGCAGTGTGTTCAGATGTGCTCCTGTCCTCCATCTCTGTAGTATATTAAGCTAACTGTAAGGTCATGGCTGCCAGCAGTGTGTTCAGATGTGCTCCTGTCCTCCATCTCTGTAGTATATTAAGCTAACTGTAAGGTCATGGCTGCCAGCAGTGTGTTCAGATGTGCTCCTGTCCTCCATCTCTGTAGTATATTAAGCTAACTGTAAGGTCATGGCTGCCAGCAGTGTGTTCAGATGTGCTCCTGTCCTCCATCTCTGTAGTATATTAAGCTAACTGTAAGGTCATGGCTGCCAGCAGTGTGTTCAGATGTGCTCCTGTCCTCCATCTCTGTAGTATATTAAGCTAACTGTAAGGTCATGGCTGCCAGCAGTGTGTTCAGATGTGCTCCTGTCCTCCATCTCTGTAGTATATTAAGCTAACTGTAAGGTCATGGCTGCCAGCAGTGTGTTCAGATGTGCTCCTGTCCTCCATCTCTGTAGTATATTAAGCTAACTGTAAGGTCATGGCTGCCAGCAGTGTGTTCAGATGTGCTCCTGTCCTCCATCTCTGTAGTATATTAAGCTAACTGTAAGGTCATGGCTGCCAGCAGTGTGTTCAGATGTGCTCCTGTCCTCCATCTCTGTAGTATATTAAGCTAACTGTAAGGTCATGGCTGCCAGCAGTGTGTTCAGATGTGCTCCTGTCCTCCATCTCTGTAGTATATTAAGCTAACTGTAAGGTCATGGCTGCCAGCAGTGTGTTCAGATGTGCTCCTGTCCTCCATCTCTGTAGTATATTAAGCTAACTGTAAGGTCATGGCTGCCAGCAGTGTGTTCAGATGTGCTCCTGTCCTCCATCTCTGTAGTATATTAAGCTAACTGTAAGGTCATGGCTGCCAGCAGTGTGTTCAGATGTGCTCCTGTCCTCCATCTCTGTAGTATATTAAGCTAACTGTAAGGTCATGGCTGCCAGCAGTGTGTTCAGATGTGCTCCTGTCCTCCATCTCTGTAGTATATTAAGCTAACTGTAAGGTCATGGCTGCCAGCAGTGTGTTCAGATGTGCTCCTGTCCTCCATCTCTGTAGTATATTAAGCTAACTGTAAGGTCATGGCTGCCAGCAGTGTGTTCAGATGTGCTCCTGTCCTCCATCTCTGTAGTATATTAAGCTAACTGTAAGGTCATGGCTGCCAGCAGTGTGTTCAGATGTGCTCCTGTCCTCCATCTCTGTAGTATATTAAGCTAACTGTAAGGTCATGGCTGCCAGCAGTGTGTTCAGATGTGCTCCTGTCCTCCATCTCTGTAGTATATTAAGCTAACTGTAAGGTCATGGCTGCCAGCAGTGTGTTCAGATGTGCTCCTGTCCTCCATCTCTGTAGTATATTAAGCTAACTGTAAGGTCATGGCTGCCAGCAGTGTGTTCAGATGTGCTCCTGTCCTCCATCTCTGTAGTATATTAAGCTAACTGTAAGGTCATGGCTGCCAGCAGTGTGTTCAGATGTGCTCCTGTCCTCCATCTCTGTAGTATATTAAGCTAACTGTAAGGTCATGGCTGCCAGCAGTGTGTTCAGATGTGCTCCTGTCCTCCATCTCTGTAGTATATTAAGCTAACTGTAAGGTCATGGCTGCCAGCAGTGTGTTCAGATGTGCTCCTGTCCTCCATCTCTGTAGTATATTAAGCTAACTGTAAGGTCATGGCTGCCAGCAGTGTGTTCAGATGTGCTCCTGTCCTCCATCTCTGTAGTATATTAAGCTAACTGTAAGGTCATGGCTGCCAGCAGTGTGTTCAGATGTGCTCCTGTCCTCCATCTCTGTAGTATATTAAGCTAACTGTAAGGTCATGGCTGCCAGCAGTGTGTTCAGATGTGCTCCTGTCCTCCATCTCTGTAGTATATTAAGCTAACTGTAAGGTCATGGCTGCCAGCAGTGTGTTCAGATGTGCTCCTGTCCTCCATCTCTGTAGTATATTAAGCTAACTGTAAGGTCATGGCTGCCAGCAGTGTGTTCAGATGTGCTCCTGTCCTCCATCTCTGTAGTATATTAAGCTAACTGTAAGGTCATGGCTGCCAGCAGTGTGTTCAGATGTGCTCCTGTCCTCCATCTCTGTAGTATATTAAGCTAACTGTAAGGTCATGGCTGCCAGCAGTGTGTTCAGATGTGCTCCTGTCCTCCATCTCTGTAGTATATTAAGCTAACTGTAAGGTCATGGCTGCCAGCAGTGTGTTCAGATGTGCTCCTGTCCTCCATCTCTGTAGTATATTAAGCTAACTGTAAGGTCATGGCTGCCAGCAGTGTGTTCAGATGTGCTCCTGTCCTCCATCTCTGTAGTATATTAAGCTAACTGTAAGGTCATGGCTGCCAGCAGTGTGTTCAGATGTGCTCCTGTCCTCCATCTCTGTAGTATATTAAGCTAACTGTAAGGTCATGGCTGCCAGCAGTGTGTTCAGATGTGCTCCTGTCCTCCATCTCTGTAGTATATTAAGCTAACTGTAAGGTCATGGCTGCCAGCAGTGTGTTCAGATGTGCTCCTGTCCTCCATCTCTGTAGTATATTAAGCTAACTGTAAGGTCATGGCTGCCAGCAGTGTGTTCAGATGTGCTCCTGTCCTCCATCTCTGTAGTATATTAAGCTAACTGTAAGGTCATGGCTGCCAGCAGTGTGTTCAGATGTGCTCCTGTCCTCCATCTCTGTAGTATATTAAGCTAACTGTAAGGTCATGGCTGCCAGCAGTGTGTTCAGATGTGCTCCTGTCCTCCATCTCTGTAGTATATTAAGCTAACTGTAAGGTCATGGCTGCCAGCAGTGTGTTCAGATGTGCTCCTGTCCTCCATCTCTGTAGTATATTAAGCTAACTGTAAGGTCATGGCTGCCAGCAGTGTGTTCAGATGTGCTCCTGTCCTCCATCTCTGTAGTATATTAAGCTAACTGTAAGGTCATGGCTGCCAGCAGTGTGTTCAGATGTGCTCCTGTCCTCCATCTCTGTAGTATATTAAGCTAACTGTAAGGTCATGGCTGCCAGCAGTGTGTTCAGATGTGCTCCTGTCCTCCATCTCTGTAGTATATTAAGCTAACTGTAAGGTCATGGCTGCCAGCAGTGTGTTCAGATGTGCTCCTGTCCTCCATCTCTGTAGTATATTAAGCTAACTGTAAGGTCATGGCTGCCAGCAGTGTGTTCAGATGTGCTCCTGTCCTCCATCTCTGTAGTATATTAAGCTAACTGTAAGGTCATGGCTGCCAGCAGTGTGTTCAGATGTGCTCCTGTCCTCCATCTCTGTAGTATATTAAGCTAACTGTAAGGTCATGGCTGCCAGCAGTGTGTTCAGATGTGCTCCTGTCCTCCATCTCTGTAGTATATTAAGCTAACTGTAAGGTCATGGCTGCCAGCAGTGTGTTCAGATGTGCTCCTGTCCTCCATCTCTGTAGTATATTAAGCTAACTGTAAGGTCATGGCTGCCATCAGTGTGTTCAGATGTGCTCCTGTCCTCCATCTCTGTAGTATATTAAGCTAACTGTAAGGTCATGGCTGCCAGCAGTGTGTTCAGATGTGCTCCTGTCCTCCATCTCTGTAGTATATTAAGCTAACTGTAAGGTCATGGCTGCCATCAGTGTGTTCAGATGTGCTCCTGTCCTCCATCTCTGTAGTATATTAAGCTAACTGTAAGGTCATGGCTGCCAGCAGTGTGTTCAGATGTGCTCCTGTCCTCCATCTCTGTAGTATATTAAGCTAACTGTAAGGTCATGGCTGCCAGCAGTGTGTTCAGATGTGCTCCTGTCCTCCATCTCTGTAGTATATTAAGCTAACTGTAAGGTCATGGCTGCCAGCAGTGTGTTCAGATGTGCTCCTGTCCTCCATCTCTGTAGTATATTAAGCTAACTGTAAGGTCATGGCTGCCAGCAGTGTGTTCAGATGTGCTCCTGTCCTCCATCTCTGTAGTATATTAAGCTAACTGTAAGGTCATGGCTGCCAGCAGTGTGTTCAGATGTGCTCCTGTCCTCCATCTCTGTAGTATATTAAGCTAACTGTAAGGTCATGGCTGCCAGCAGTGTGTTCAGATGTGCTCCTGTCCTCCATCTCTGTAGTATATTAAGCTAACTGTAAGGTCATGGCTGCCAGCAGTGTGCTCAGATGTGCTCCTGTCCTCCATCTCTGTAGTATATTAAGCTAACTGTAAGGTCATGGCTGCCAGCAGTGTGTTCAGATGTGCTCCTGTCCTCCATCTCTGTAGTATATTAAGCTAACTGTAAGGTCATGGCTGCCAGCAGTGTGTTCAGATGTGCTCCTGTCCTCCATCTCTGTAGTATATTAAGCTAACTGTAAGGTCATGGCTGCCAGCAGTGTGTTCAGATGTGCTCCTGTCCTCCATCTCTGTAGTATATTAAGCTAACTGTAAGGTCATGGCTGCCAGCAGTGTGTTCAGATGTGCTCCTGTCCTCCATCTCTGTAGTATATTAAGCTAACTGTAAGGTCATGGCTGCCAGCAGTGTGTTCAGATGTGCTCCTGTCCTCCATCTCTGTAGTATATTAAGCTAACTGTAAGGTCATGGCTGCCATCAGTGTGTTCAGATGTGCTCCTGTCCTCCATCTCTGTAGTATATTAAGCTAACT
Organism: Protopterus annectens; assembly: GCF_019279795.1. Lineage (NCBI taxonomy): Eukaryota > Metazoa > Chordata > Ceratodontiformes > Protopteridae > Protopterus > Protopterus annectens. The sequence continues at coordinate 1,350,741,118 of NC_056747.1, forward strand.
GTAAGGTCATGGCTGCCAGCAGTGTGTTCAGATGTGCTCCTGTCCTCCATCTCTGTAGTATATTAAGCTAACTGTAAGGTCATGGCTGCCATCAGTGTGTTCAGATGTGCTCCTGTCCTCCATCTCTGTAGTATATTAAGCTAACTGTAAGGTCATGGCTGCCAGCAGTGTGTTCAGATGTGCTCCTGTCCTCCATCTCTGTAGTATATTAAGCTAACTGTAAGGTCATGGCTGCCAGCAGTGTGTTCAGATGTGCTCCTGTCCTCCATCTCTGTAGTATATTAAGCTAACTGTAAGGTCATGGCTGCCAGCAGTGTGTTCAGATGTGCTCCTGTCCTCCATCTCTGTAGTATATTAAGCTAACTGTAAGGTCATGGCTGCCAGCAGTGTGTTCAGATGTGCTCCTGTCCTCCATCTCTGTAGTATATTAAGCTAACTGTAAGGTCATGGCTGCCAGCAGTGTGTTCAGATGTGCTCCTGTCCTCCATCTCTGTAGTATATTAAGCTAACTGTAAGGTCATGGCTGCCAGCAGTGTGTTCAGATGTGCTCCTGTCCTCCATCTCTGTAGTATATTAAGCTAACTGTAAGGTCATGGCTGCCAGCAGTGTGTTCAGATGTGCTCCTGTCCTCCATCTCTGTAGTATATTAAGCTAACTGTAAGGTCATGGCTGCCAGCAGTGTGTTCAGATGTGCTCCTGTCCTCCATCTCTGTAGTATATTAAGCTAACTGTAAGGTCATGGCTGCCAGCAGTGTGTTCAGATGTGCTCCTGTCCTCCATCTCTGTAGTATATTAAGCTAACTGTAAGGTCATGGCTGCCAGCAGTGTGTTCAGATGTGCTCCTGTCCTCCATCTCTGTAGTATATTAAGCTAACTGTAAGGTCATGGCTGCCAGCAGTGTGTTCAGATGTGCTCCTGTCCTCCATCTCTGTAGTATATTAAGCTAACTGTAAGGTCATGGCTGCCAGCAGTGTGTTCAGATGTGCTCCTGTCCTCCATCTCTGTAGTATATTAAGCTAACTGTAAGGTCATGGCTGCCAGCAGTGTGTTCAGATGTGCTCCTGTCCTCCATCTCTGTAGTATATTAAGCTAACTGTAAGGTCATGGCTGCCATCAGTGTGTTCAGATGTGCTCCTGTCCTCCATCTCTGTAGTATATTAAGCTAACTGTAAGGTCATGGCTGCCAGCAGTGTGTTCAGATGTGCTCCTGTCCTCCATCTCTGTAGTATATTAAGCTAACTGTAAGGTCATGGCTGCCAGCAGTGTGTTCAGATGTGCTCCTGTCCTCCATCTCTGTAGTATATTAAGCTAACTGTAAGGTCATGGCTGCCAGCAGTGTGTTCAGATGTGCTCCTGTCCTCCATCTCTGTAGTATATTAAGCTAACTGTAAGGTCATGGCTGCCAGCAGTGTGTTCAGATGTGCTCCTGTCCTCCATCTCTGTAGTATATTAAGCTAACTGTAAGGTCATGGCTGCCAGCAGTGTGTTCAGATGTGCTCCTGTCCTCCATCTCTGTAGTATATTAAGCTAACTGTAAGGTCATGGCTGCCAGCAGTGTGTTCAGATGTGCTCCTGTCCTCCATCTCTGTAGTATATTAAGCTAACTGTAAGGTCATGGCTGCCAGCAGTGTGTTCAGATGTGCTCCTGTCCTCCATCTCTGTAGTATATTAAGCTAACTGTAAGGTCATGGCTACCAGCAGTGTGTTCAGATGTGCTCCTGTCCTCCATCTCTGTAGTATATTAAGCTAACTGTAAGGTCATGGCTGCCAGCAGTGTGTTCAGATGTGCTCCTGTCCTCCATCTCTGTAGTATATTAAGCTAACTGTAAGGTCATGGCTGCCAGCAGTGTGTTCAGATGTGCTCCTGTCCTCCATCTCTGTAGTATATTAAGCTAACTGTAAGGTCATGGCTGCCAGCAGTGTGTTCAGATGTGCTCCTGTCCTCCATCTCTGTAGTATATTAAGCTAACTGTAAGGTCATGGCTGCCAGCAGTGTGTTCAGATGTGCTCCTGTCCTCCATCTCTGTAGTATATTAAGCTAACTGTAAGGTCATGGCTGCCAGCAGTGTGTTCAGATGTGCTCCTGTCCTCCATCTCTGTAGTATATTAAGCTAACTGTAAGGTCATGGCTGCCAGCAGTGTGTTCAGATGTGCTCCTGTCCTCCATCTCTGTAGTATATTAAGCTAACTGTAAGGTCATGGCTGCCAGCAGTGTGTTCAGATGTGCTCCTGTCCTCCATCTCTGTAGTATATTAAGCTAACTGTAAGGTCATGGCTGCCAGCAGTGTGTTCAGATGTGCTCCTGTCCTCCATCTCTGTAGTATATTAAGCTAACTGTAAGGTCATGGCTGCCAGCAGTGTGTTCAGATGTGCCCCTGTCCTCCATCTCTGTAGTATATTAAGCTAACTGTAAGGTCATGGCTGCCAGCAGTGTGTTCAGATGTGCTCCTGTCCTCCATCTCTGTAGTATATTAAGCTAACTGTAAGGTCATGGCTGCCAGCAGTGTGTTCAGATGTGCTCCTGTCCTCCATCTCTGTAGTATATTAAGCTAACTGTAAGGTCATGGCTGCCAGCAGTGTGTTCAGATGTGCTCCTGTCCTCCATCTCTGTAGTATATTAAGCTAACTGTAAGGTCATGGCTGCCAGCAGTGTGTTCAGATGTGCTCCTGTCCTCCATCTCTGTAGTATATTAAGCTAACTGTAAGGTCATGGCTGCCAGCAGTGTGTTCAGATGTGCTCCTGTCCTCCATCTCTGTAGTATATTAAGCTAACTGTAAGGTCATGGCTGCCAGCAGTGTGTTCAGATGTGCTCCTGTCCTCCATCTCTGTAGTATATTAAGCTAACTGTAAGGTCATGGCTGCCAGCAGTGTGTTCAGATGTGCTCCTGTCCTCCATCTCTGTAGTATATTAAGCTAACTGTAAGGTCATGGCTGCCAGCAGTGTGTTCAGATGTGCTCCTGTCCTCCATCTCTGTAGTATATTAAGCTAACTGTAAGGTCATGGCTGCCAGCAGTGTGTTCAGATGTGCTCCTGTCCTCCATCTCTGTAGTATATTAAGCTAACTGTAAGGTCATGGCTGCCAGCAGTGTGTTCAGATGTGCTCCTGTCCTCCATCTCTGTAGTATATTAAGCTAACTGTAAGGTCATGGCTGCCAGCAGTGTGTTCAGATGTGCTCCTGTCCTCCATCTCTGTAGTATATTAAGCTAACTGTAAGGTCATGGCTGCCAGCAGTGTGTTCAGATGTGCTCCTGTCCTCCATCTCTGTAGTATATTAAGCTAACTGTAAGGTCATGGCTGCCAGCAGTGTGTTCAGATGTGCTCCTGTCCTCCATCTCTGTAGTATATTAAGCTAACTGTAAGGTCATGGCTGCCAGCAGTGTGTTCAGATGTGCTCCTGTCCTCCATCTCTGTAGTATATTAAGCTAACTGTAAGGTCATGGCTGCCAGCAGTGTGTTCAGATGTGCTCCTGTCCTCCATCTCTGTAGTATATTAAGCTAACTGTAAGGTCATGGCTGCCAGCAGTGTGTTCAGATGTGCTCCTGTCCTCCATCTCTGTAGTATATTAAGCTAACTGTAAGGTCATGGCTGCCAGCAGTGTGTTCAGATGTGCTCCTGTCCTCCATCTCTGTAGTATATTAAGCTAACTGTAAGGTCATGGCTGCCAGCAGTGTGTTCAGATGTGCTCCTGTCCTCCATCTCTGTAGTATATTAAGCTAACTGTAAGGTCATGGCTGCCAGCAGTGTGTTCAGATGTGCTCCTGTCCTCCATCTCTGTAGTATATTAAGCTAACTGTAAGGTCATGGCTGCCAGCAGTGTGTTCAGATGTGCTCCTGTCCTCCATCTCTGTAGTATATTAAGCTAACTGTAAGGTCATGGCTGCCAGCAGTGTGTTCAGATGTGCTCCTGTCCTCCATCTCTGTAGTATATTGCTAACTGTAAGGTCATGGCTGCCAGCAGTGTGTTCAGATGTGCTCCTGTCCTCCATCTCTGTAGTATATTAAGCTAACTGTAAGGTCATGGCTGCCAGCAGTGTGTTCAGATGTGCTCCTGTCCTCCATCTCTGTAGTATATTAAGCTAACTGTAAGGTCATGGCTGCCAGCAGTGTGTTCAGATGTGCTCCTGTCCTCCATCTCTGTAGTATATTAAGCTAACTGTAAGGTCATGGCTGCCAGCAGTGTGTTCAGATGTGCTCCTGTCCTCCATCTCTGTAGTATATTAAGCTAACTGTAAGGTCATGGCTGCCAGCAGTGTGTTCAGATGTGCTCCTGTCCTCCATCTCTGTAGTATATTAAGCTAACTGTAAGGTCATGGCTGCCAGCAGTGTGTTCAGATGTGCTCCTGTCCTCCATCTCTGTAGTATATTAAGCTAACTGTAAGGTCATGGCTGCCAGCAGTGTGTTCAGATGTGCTCCTGTCCTCCATCTCTGTAGTATATTAAGCTAACTGTAAGGTCATGGCTGCCAGCAGTGTGTTCAGATGTGCTCCTGTCCTCCATCTCTGTAGTATATTAAGCTAACTGTAAGGTCATGGCTGCCAGCAGTGTGTTCAGATGTGCTCCTGTCCTCCATCTCTGTAGTATATTAAGCTAACTGTAAGGTCATGGCTGCCAGCAGTGTGTTCAGATGTGCTCCTGTCCTCCATCTCTGTAGTATATTAAGCTAACTGTAAGGTCATGGCTGCCAGCAGTGTGTTCAGATGTGCTCCTGTCCTCCATCTCTGTAGTATATTAAGCTAACTGTAAGGTCATGGCTGCCAGCAGTGTGTTCAGATGTGCTCCTGTCCTCCATCTCTGTAGTATATTAAGCTAACTGTAAGGTCATGGCTGCCAGCAGTGTGTTCAGATGTGCTCCTGTCCTCCATCTCTGTAGTATATTAAGCTAACTGTAAGGTCATGGCTGCCAGCAGTGTGTTCAGATGTGCTCCTGTCCTCCATCTCTGTAGTATATTAAGCTAACTGTAAGGTCATGGCTGCCAGCAGTGTGTTCAGATGTGCTCCTGTCCTCCATCTCTGTAGTATATTAAGCTAACTGTAAGGTCATGGCTGCCAGCAGTGTGTTCAGATGTGCTCCTGTCCTCCATCTCTGTAGTATATTAAGCTAACTGTAAGGTCATGGCTGCCAGCAGTGTGTTCAGATGTGCTCCTGTCCTCCATCTCTGTAGTATATTAAGCTAACTGTAAGGTCATGGCTGCCAGCAGTGTGTTCAGATGTGCTCCTGTCCTCCATCTCTGTAGTATATTAAGCTAACTGTAAGGTCATGGCTGCCAGCAGTGTGTTCAGATGTGCTCCTGTCCTCCATCTCTGTAGTATATTAAGCTAACTGTAAGGTCATGGCTGCCAGCAGTGTGTTCAGATGTGCTCCTGTCCTCCATCTCTGTAGTATATTAAGCTAACTGTAAGGTCATGGCTGCCAGCAGTGTGTTCAGATGTGCTCCTGTCCTCCATCTCTGTAGTATATTAAGCTAACTGTAAGGTCATGGCTGCCAGCAGTGTGTTCAGATGTGCTCCTGTCCTCCATCTCTGTAGTATATTAAGCTAACTGTAAGGTCATGGCTGCCAGCAGTGTGTTCAGATGTGCTCCTGTCCTCCATCTCTGTAGTATATTAAGCTAACTGTAAGGTCATGGCTGCCAGCAGTGTGTTCAGATGTGCTCCTGTCCTCCATCTCTGTAGTATATTAAGCTAACTGTAAGGTCATGGCTGCCAGCAGTGTGTTCAGATGTGCTCCTGTCCTCCATCTCTGTAGTATATTAAGCTAACTGTAAGGTCATGGCTGCCAGCAGTGTGTTCAGATGTGCTCCTGTCCTCCATCTCTGTAGTATATTAAGCTAACTGTAAGGTCATGGCTGCCAGCAGTGTGTTCAGATGTGCTCCTGTCCTCCATCTCTGTAGTATATTAAGCTAACTGTAAGGTCATGGCTGCCAGCAGTGTGTTCAGATGTGCTCCTGTCCTCCATCTCTGTAGTATATTAAGCTAACTGTAAGGTCATGGCTGCCAGCAGTGTGTTCAGATGTGCTCCTGTCCTCCATCTCTGTAGTATATTGCTAACTGTAAGGTCATGGCTGCCAGCATTTTGTTCAGATGTTCTCCTGTTCTCCATCTCTGTAGTATATTAAGCTAACTGTAAGGTCATGGCTGCCAGCAGTGTGTTCAGATGTGCTCCTGTCCTCCATCTCTGTAGTATATTAAGCTAACTGTAAGGTCATGGCTGCCAGCAGTGTGTTCAGATGTGCTCCTGTCCTCCATCTCTGTAGTATATTAAGCTAACTGTAAGGTCATGGCTGCCAGCAGTGTGTTCAGATGTGCTCCTGTCCTCCATCTCTGTAGTATATTAAGCTAACTGTAAGGTCATGGCTGCCAGCAGTGTGTTCAGATGTGCTCCTGTCCTCCATCTCTGTAGTATATTAAGCTAACTGTAAGGTCATGGCTGCCAGCAGTGTGTTCAGATGTGCTCCTGTCCTCCATCTCTGTAGTATATTAAGCTAACTGTAAGGTCATGGCTGCCAGCAGTGTGTTCAGATGTGCTCCTGTCCTCCATCTCTGTAGTATATTAAGCTAACTGTAAGGTCATGGCTGCCAGCAGTGTGTTCAGATGTGCTCCTGTCCTCCATCTCTGTAGTATATTAAGCTAACTGTAAGGTCATGGCTGCCAGCAGTGTGTTCAGATGTGCTCCTGTCCTCCATCTCTGTAGTATATTAAGCTAACTGTAAGGTCATGGCTGCCAGCAGTGTGTTCAGATGTGCTCCTGTCCTCCATCTCTGTAGTATATTAAGCTAACTGTAAGGTCATGGCTGCCAGCAGTGTGTTCAGATGTGCTCCTGTCCTCCATCTCTGTAGTATATTAAGCTAACTGTAAGGTCATGGCTGCCAGCAGTGTGTTCAGATGTGCTCCTGTCCTCCATCTCTGTAGTATATTAAGCTAACTGTAAGGTCATGGCTGCCAGCAGTGTGTTCAGATGTGCTCCTGTCCTCCATCTCTGTAGTATATTAAGCTAACTGTAAGGTCATGGCTGCCAGCAGTGTGTTCAGATGTGCTCCTGTCCTCCATCTCTGTAGTATATTAAGCTAACTGTAAGGTCATGGCTGCCAGCAGTGTGTTCAGATGTGCTCCTGTCCTCCATCTCTGTAGTATATTAAGCTAACTGTAAGGTCATGGCTGCCAGCAGTGTGTTCAGATGTGCTCCTGTCCTCCATCTCTGTAGTATATTAAGCTAACTGTAAGGTCATGGCTGCCAGCAGTGTGTTCAGATGTGCTCCTGTCCTCCATCTCTGTAGTATATTAAGCTAACTGTAAGGTCATGGCTGCCAGCAGTGTGTTCAGATGTGCTCCTGTCCTCCATCTCTGTAGTATATTAAGCTAACTGTAAGGTCATGGCTGCCAGCAGTGTGTTCAGATGTGCTCCTGTCCTCCATCTCTGTAGTATATTAAGCTAACTGTAAGGTCATGGCTGCCAGCAGTGTGTTCAGATGTGCTCCTGTCCTCCATCTCTGTAGTATATTAAGCTAACTGTAAGGTCATGGCTGCCAGCAGTGTGTTCAGATGTGCTCCTGTCCTCCATCTCTGTAGTATATTAAGCTAACTGTAAGGTCATGGCTGCCAGCAGTGTGTTCAGATGTGCTCCTGTCCTCCATCTCTGTAGTATATTAAGCTAACTGTAAGGTCATGGCTGCCAGCAGTGTGTTCAGATGTGCTCCTGTCCTCCATCTCTGTAGTATATTAAGCTAACTGTAAGGTCATGGCTGCCAGCAGTGTGTTCAGATGTGCTCCTGTCCTCCATCTCTGTAGTATATTAAGCTAACTGTAAGGTCATGGCTGCCAGCAGTGTGTTCAGATGTGCTCCTGTCCTCCATCTCTGTAGTATATTAAGCTAACTGTAAGGTCATGGCTGCCAGCAGTGTGTTCAGATGTGCTCCTGTCCTCCATCTCTGTAGTATATTAAGCTAACTGTAAGGTCATGGCTGCCAGCAGTGTGTTCAGATGTGCTCCTGTCCTCCATCTCTGTAGTATATTAAGCTAACTGTAAGGTCATGGCTGCCAGCAGTGTGTTCAGATGTGCTCCTGTCCTCCATCTCTGTAGTATATTAAGCTAACTGTAAGGTCATGGCTGCCAGCAGTGTGTTCAGATGTGCTCCTGTCCTCCATCTCTGTAGTATATTAAGCTAACTGTAAGGTCATGGCTGCCAGCAGTGTGTTCAGATGTGCTCCTGTCCTCCATCTCTGTAGTATATTAAGCTAACTGTAAGGTCATGGCTGCCAGCAGTGTGTTCAGATGTGCTCCTGTCCTCCATCTCTGTAGTATATTAAGCTAACTGTAAGGTCATGGCTGCCAGCAGTGTGTTCAGATGTGCTCCTGTCCTCCATCTCTGTAGTATATTAAGCTAACTGTAAGGTCATGGCTGCCAGCAGTGTGTTCAGATGTGCTCCTGTCCTCCATCTCTGTAGTATATTAAGCTAACTGTAAGGTCATGGCTGCCAGCAGTGTGTTCAGATGTGCTCCTGTCCTCCATCTCTGTAGTATATTAAGCTAACTGTAAGGTCATGGCTGCCAGCAGTGTGTTCAGATGTGCTCCTGTCCTCCATCTCTGTAGTATATTAAGCTAACTGTAAGGTCATGGCTGCCAGCAGTGTGTTCAGATGTGCTCCTGTCCTCCATCTCTGTAGTATATTAAGCTAACTGTAAGGTCATGGCTGCCAGCAGTGTGTTCAGATGTGCTCCTGTCCTCCATCTCTGTAGTATATTGCTAACTGTAAGGTCATGGCTGCCAGCAGTGTGTTCAGATGTGCTCCTGTCCTCCATCTCTGTAGTATATTAAGCTAACTGTAAGGTCATGGCTGCCAGCAGTGTGTTCAGATGTGCTCCTGTCCTCCATCTCTGTAGTATATTAAGCTAACTGTAAGGTCATGGCTGCCAGCAGTGTGTTCAGATGTGCTCCTGTCCTCCATCTCTGTAGTATATTAAGCTAACTGTAAGGTCATGGCTGCCAGCAGTGTGTTCAGATGTGCTCCTGTCCTCCATCTCTGTAGTATATTAAGCTAACTGTAAGGTCATGGCTGCCAGCAGTGTGTTCAGATGTGCTCCTGTCCTCCATCTCTGTAGTATATTAAGCTAACTGTAAGGTCATGGCTGCCAGCAGTGTGTTCAGATGTGCTCCTGTCCTCCATCTCTGTAGTATATTAAGCTAACTGTAAGGTCATGGCTGCCAGCAGTGTGTTCAGATGTGCTCCTGTCCTCCATCTCTGTAGTATATTAAGCTAACTGTAAGGTCATGGCTGCCAGCAGTGTGTTCAGATGTGCTCCTGTCCTCCATCTCTGTAGTATATTAAGCTAACTGTAAGGTCATGGCTGCCAGCAGTGTGTTCAGATGTGCTCCTGTCCTCCATCTCTGTAGTATATTAAGCTAACTGTAAGGTCATGGCTGCCAGCAGTGTGTTCAGATGTGCTCCTGTCCTCCATCTCTGTAGTATATTAAGCTAACTGTAAGGTCATGGCTGCCAGCAGTGTGTTCAGATGTGCTCCTGTCCTCCATCTCTGTAGTATATTAAGCTAACTGTAAGGTCATGGCTGCCAGCAGTGTGTTCAGATGTGCTCCTGTCCTCCATCTCTGTAGTATATTAAGCTAACTGTAAGGTCATGGCTGCCAGCAGTGTGTTCAGATGTGCTCCTGTCCTCCATCTCTGTAGTATATTAAGCTAACTGTAAGGTCATGGCTGCCAGCAGTGTGTTCAGATGTGCTCCTGTCCTCCATCTCTGTAGTATATTAAGCTAACTGTAAGGTCATGGCTGCCAGCAGTGTGTTCAGATGTGCTCCTGTCCTCCATCTCTGTAGTATATTAAGCTAACTGTAAGGTCATGGCTGCCAGCAGTGTGTTCAGATGTGCTCCTGTCCTCCATCTCTGTAGTATATTAAGCTAACTGTAAGGTCATGGCTGCCAGCAGTGTGTTCAGATGTGCTCCTGTCCTCCATCTCTGTAGTATATTGCTAACTGTAAGGTCATGGCTGCCAGCAGTGTGTTCAGATGTGCTCCTGTCCTCCATCTCTGTAGTATATTAAGCTAACTGTAAGGTCATGGCTGCCAGCAGTGTGTTCAGATGTGCTCCTGTCCTCCATCTCTGTAGTATATTAAGCTAACTGTAAGGTCATGGCTGCCAGCAGTGTGTTCAGATGTGCTCCTGTCCTCCATCTCTGTAGTATATTAAGCTAACTGTAAGGTCATGGCTGCCAGCAGTGTGTTCAGATGTGCTCCTGTCCTCCATCTCTGTAGTATATTAAGCTAACTGTAAGGTCATGGCTGCCAGCAGTGTGTTCAGATGTGCTCCTGTCCTCCATCTCTGTAGTATATTAAGCTAACTGTAAGGTCATGGCTACCAGCAGTGTGTTCAGATGTGCTCCTGTCCTCCATCTCTGTAGTATATTGCTAACTGTAAGGTCATGGCTGCCAGCAGTGTGTTCAGATGTGCTCCTGTCCTCCATCTCTGTAGTATATTAAGCTAACTGTAAGGTCATGGCTGCCAGCAGTGTGTTCAGATGTGCTCCTGTCCTCCATCTCTGTAGTATATTAAGCTAACTGTAAGGTCATGGCTGCCAGCAGTGTGTTCAGATGTGCTCCTGTCCTCCATCTCTGTAGTATATTAAGCTAACTGTAAGGTCATGGCTGCCAGCAGTGTGTTCAGATGTGCTCCTGTCCTCCATCTCTGTAGTATATTAAGCTAACTGTAAGGTCATGGCTGCCAGCAGTGTGTTCAGATGTGCTCCTGTCCTCCATCTCTGTAGTATATTAAGCTAACTGTAAGGTCATGGCTGCCAGCAGTGTGTTCAGATGTGCTCCTGTCCTCCATCTCTGTAGTATATTAAGCTAACTGTAAGGTCATGGCTGCCAGCAGTGTGTTCAGATGTGCTCCTGTCCTCCATCTCTGTAGTATATTAAGCTAACTGTAAGGTCATGGCTGCCAGCAGTGTGTTCAGATGTGCTCCTGTCCTCCATCTCTGTAGTATATTAAGCTAACTGTAAGGTCATGGCTGCCAGCAGTGTGTTCAGATGTGCTCCTGTCCTCCATCTCTGTAGTATATTAAGCTAACTGTAAGGTCATGGCTGCCAGCAGTGTGTTCAGATGTGCTCCTGTCCTCCATCTCTGTAGTATATTAAGCTAACTGTAAGGTCATGGCTGCCAGCAGTGTGTTCAGATGTGCTCCTGTCCTCCATCTCTGTAGTATATTAAGCTAACTGTAAGGTCATGGCTGCCAGCAGTGTGTTCAGATGTGCTCCTGTCCTCCATCTCTGTAGTATATTAAGCTAACTGTAAGGTCATGGCTGCCAGCAGTGTGTTCAGATGTGCTCCTGTCCTCCATCTCTGTAGTATATTAAGCTAACTGTAAGGTCATGGCTGCCATCAGTGTGTTCAGATGTGCTCCTGTCCTCCATCTCTGTAGTATATTAAGCTAACTGTAAGGTCATGGCTGCCAGCAGTGTGTTCAGATGTGCTCCTGTCCTCCATCTCTGTAGTATATTAAGCTAACTGTAAGGTCATGGCTGCCAGCAGTGTGTTCAGATGTGCTCCTGTCCTCCATCTCTGTAGTATATTAAGCTAACTGTAAGGTCATGGCTGCCATCAGTGTGTTCAGATGTGCTCCTGTCCTCCATCTCTGTAGTATATTAAGCTAACTGTAAGGTCATGGCTGCCAGCAGTGTGTTCAGATGTGCTCCTGTCCTCCATCTCTGTAGTATATTAAGCTAACTGTAAGGTCATGGCTGCCAGCAGTGTGTTCAGATGTGCTCCTGTCCTCCATCTCTGTAGTATATTAAGCTAACTGTAAGGTCATGGCTGCCAGCAGTGTGTTCAGATGTGCTCCTGTCCTCCATCTCTGTAGTATATTAAGCTAACTGTAAGGTCATGGCTGCCAGCAGTGTGTTCAGATGTGCTCCTGTCCTCCATCTCTGTAGTATATTAAGCTAACTGTAAGGTCATGGCTGCCAGCAGTGTGTTCAGATGTGCTCCTGTCCTCCATCTCTGTAGTATATTAAGCTAACTGTAAGGTCATGGCTGCCAGCAGTGTGTTCAGATGTGCTCCTGTCCTCCATCTCTGTAGTATATTAAGCTAACTGTAAGGTCATGGCTGCCAGCAGTGTGTTCAGATGTGCTCCTGTCCTCCATCTCTGTAGTATATTAAGCTAACTGTAAGGTCATGGCTGCCAGCAGTGTGTTCAGATGTGCTCCTGTCCTCCATCTCTGTAGTATATTAAGCTAACTGTAAGGTCATGGCTGCCAGCAGTGTGTTCAGATGTGCTCCTGTCCTCCATCTCTGTAGTATATTAAGCTAACTGTAAGGTCATGGCTGCCAGCAGTGTGTTCAGATGTGCTCCTGTCCTCCATCTCTGTAGTATATTAAGCTAACTGTAAGGTCATGGCTGCCAGCAGTGTGTTCAGATGTGCTCCTGTCCTCCATCTCTGTAGTATATTAAGCTAACTGTAAGGTCATGGCTGCCAGCAGTGTGTTCAGATGTGCTCCTGTCCTCCATCTCTGTAGTATATTAAGCTAACTGTAAGGTCATGGCTGCCAGCAGTGTGTTCAGATGTGCTCCTGTCCTCCATCTCTGTAGTATATTAAGCTAACTGTAAGGTCATGGCTGCCAGCAGTGTGTTCAGATGTGCTCCTGTCCTCCATCTCTGTAGTATATTAAGCTAACTGTAAGGTCATGGCTGCCATCAGTGTGTTCAGATGTGCTCCTGTCCTCCATCTCTGTAGTATATTAAGCTAACTGTAAGGTCATGGCTGCCAGCAGTGTGTTCAGATGTGCTCCTGTCCTCCATCTCTGTAGTATATTAAGCTAACTGTAAGGTCATGGCTGCCAGCAGTGTGTTCAGATGTGCTCCTGTCCTCCATCTCTGTAGTATATTAAGCTAACTGTAAGGTCATGGCTGCCAGCAGTGTGTTCAGATGTGCTCCTGTCCTCCATCTCTGTAGTATATTAAGCTAACTGTAAGGTCATGGCTGCCAGCAGTGTGTTCAGATGTGCTCCTGTCCTCCATCTCTGTAGTATATTAAGCTAACTGTAAGGTCATGGCTGCCAGCAGTGTGTTCAGATGTGCTCCTGTCCTCCATCTCTGTAGTATATTAAGCTAACTGTAAGGTCATGGCTGCCAGCAGTGTGTTCAGATGTGCTCCTGTCCTCCATCTCTGTAGTATATTAAGCTAACTGTAAGGTCATGGCTGCCAGCAGTGTGTTCAGATGTGCTCCTGTCCTCCATCTCTGTAGTATATTAAGCTAACTGTAAGGTCATGGCTGCCAGCAGTGTGTTCAGATGTGCTCCTGTCCTCCATCTCTGTAGTATATTAAGCTAACTGTAAGGTCATGGCTGCCAGCAGTGTGTTCAGATGTGCTCCTGTCCTCCATCTCTGTAGTATATTAAGCTAACTGTAAGGTCATGGCTGCCAGCAGTGTGTTCAGATGTGCTCCTGTCCTCCATCTCTGTAGTATATTAAGCTAACTGTAAGGTCATGGCTGCCAGCAGTGTGTTCAGATGTGCTCCTGTCCTCCATCTCTGTAGTATATTAAGCTAACTGTAAGGTCATGGCTGCCAGCAGTGTGTTCAGATGTGCTCCTGTCCTCCATCTCTGTAGTATATTAAGCTAACTGTAAGGTCATGGCTGCCAGCAGTGTGTTCAGATGTGCTCCTGTCCTCCATCTCTGTAGTATATTAAGCTAACTGTAAGGTCATGGCTGCCAGCAGTGTGTTCAGATGTGCTCCTGTCCTCCATCTCTGTAGTATATTAAGCTAACTGTAAGGTCATGGCTGCCAGCAGTGTGTTCAGATGTGCTCCTGTCCTCCATCTCTGTAGTATATTAAGCTAACTGTAAGGTCATGGCTGCCAGCAGTGTGTTCAGATGTGCTCCTGTCCTCCATCTCTGTAGTATATTAAGCTAACTGTAAGGTCATGGCTGCCAGCAGTGTGTTCAGATGTGCTCCTGTCCTCCATCTCTGTAGTATATTAAGCTAACTGTAAGGTCATGGCTGCCAGCAGTGTGTTCAGATGTGCTCCTGTCCTCCATCTCTGTAGTATATTAAGCTAACTGTAAGGTCATGGCTGCCAGCAGTGTGTTCAGATGTGCTCCTGTCCTCCATCTCTGTAGTATATTAAGCTAACTGTAAGGTCATGGCTGCCAGCAGTGTGTTCAGATGTGCTCCTGTCCTCCATCTCTGTAGTATATTAAGCTAACTGTAAGGTCATGGCTGCCAGCAGTGTGTTCAGATGTGCTCCTGTCCTCCATCTCTGTAGTATATTAAGCTAACTGTAAGGTCATGGCTGCCAGCAGTGTGTTCAGATGTGCTCCTGTCCTCCATCTCTGTAGTATATTAAGCTAACTGTAAGGTCATGGCTGCCAGCAGTGTGTTCAGATGTGCTCCTGTCCTCCATCTCTGTAGTATATTAAGCTAACTGTAAGGTCATGGCTGCCAGCAGTGTGTTCAGATGTGCTCCTGTCCTCCATCTCTGTAGTATATTAAGCTAACTGTAAGGTCATGGCTGCCAGCAGTGTGTACAGATGTGCTCCTGTCCTCCATCTCTGTAGTATATTAAGCTAACTGTAAGGTCATGGCTGCCAGCAGTGTGTTCAGATGTGCTCCTGTCCTCCATCTCTGTAGTATATTAAGCTAACTGTAAGGTCATGGCTGCCAGCAGTGTGTTCAGATGTGCTCCTGTCCTCCATCTCTGTAGTATATTAAGCTAACTGTAAGGTCATGGCTGCCAGCAGTGTGTTCAGATGTGCTCCTGTCCTCCATCTCTGTAGTATATTAAGCTAACTGTAAGGTCATGGCTGCCAGCAGTGTGTTCAGATGTGCTCCTGTCCTCCATCTCTGTAGTATATTAAGCTAACTGTAAGGTCATGGCTGCCAGCAGTGTGTTCAGATGTGCTCCTGTCCTCCATCTCTGTAGTATATTAAGCTAACTGTAAGGTCATGGCTGCCAGCAGTGTGTTCAGATGTGCTCCTGTCCTCCATCTCTGTAGTATATTAAGCTAACTGTAAGGTCATGGCTGCCAGCAGTGTGTTCAGATGTGCTCCTGTCCTCCATCTCTGTAGTATATTAAGCTAACTGTAAGGTCATGGCTGCCAGCAGTGTGTTCAGATGTGCTCCTGTCCTCCATCTCTGTAGTATATTAAGCTAACTGTAAGGTCATGGCTGCCAGCAGTGTGTTCAGATGTGCTCCTGTCCTCCATCTCTGTAGTATATTAAGCTAACTGTAAGGTCATGGCTGCCAGCAGTGTGTTCAGATGTGCTCCTGTCCTCCATCTCTGTAGTATATTAAGCTAACTGTAAGGTCATGGCTGCCAGCAGTGTGTTCAGATGTGCTCCTGTCCTCCATCTCTGTAGTATATTAAGCTAACTGTAAGGTCATGGCTGCCAGCAGTGTGTTCAGATGTGCTCCTGTCCTCCATCTCTGTAGTATATTAAGCTAACTGTAAGGTCATGGCTGCCAGCAGTGTGTTCAGATGTGCTCCTGTCCTCCATCTCTGTAGTATATTAAGCTAACTGTAAGGTCATGGCTGCCAGCAGTGTGTTCAGATGTGCTCCTGTCCTCCATCTCTGTAGTATATTAAGCTAACTGTAAGGTCATGGCTGCCAGCAGTGTGTTCAGATGTGCTCCTGTCCTCCATCTCTGTAGTATATTAAGCTAACTGTAAGGTCATGGCTGCCAGCAGTGTGTTCAGATGTGCTCCTGTCCTCCATCTCTGTAGTATATTAAGCTAACTGTAAGGTCATGGCTGCCAGCAGTGTGTTCAGATGTGCTCCTGTCCTCCATCTCTGTAGTATATTAAGCTAACTGTAAGGTCATGGCTGCCAGCAGTGTGTTCAGATGTGCTCCTGTCCTCCATCTCTGTAGTATATTAAGCTAACTGTAAGGTCATGGCTGCCAGCAGTGTGTTCAGATGTGCTCCTGTCCTCCATCTCTGTAGTATATTAAGCTAACTGTAAGGTCATGGCTGCCAGCAGTGTGTTCAGATGTGCTCCTGTCCTCCATCTCTGTAGTATATTAAGCTAACTGTAAGGTCATGGCTGCCAGCAGTGTGTTCAGATGTGCTCCTGTCCTCCATCTCTGTAGTATATTAAGCTAACTGTAAGGTCATGGCTGCCAGCAGTGTGTTCAGATGTGCTCCTGTCCTCCATCTCTGTAGTATATTAAGCTAACTGTAAGGTCATGGCTGCCAGCAGTGTGTTCAGATGTGCTCCTGTCCTCCATCTCTGTAGTATATTAAGCTAACTGTAAGGTCATGGCTGCCAGCAGTGTGTTCAGATGTGCTCCTGTCCTCCATCTCTGTAGTATATTAAGCTAACTGTAAGGTCATGGCTGCCAGCAGTGTGTTCAGATGTGCTCCTGTCCTCCATCTCTGTAGTATATTAAGCTAACTGTAAGGTCATGGCTGCCAGCAGTGTGTTCAGATGTGCTCCTGTCCTCCATCTCTGTAGTATATTAAGCTAACTGTAAGGTCATGGCTGCCAGCAGTGTGTTCAGATGTGCTCCTGTCCTCCATCTCTGTAGTATATTAAGCTAACTGTAAGGTCATGGCTGCCAGCAGTGTGTTCAGATGTGCTCCTGTCCTCCATCTCTGTAGTATATTAAGCTAACTGTAAGGTCATGGCTGCCAGCAGTGTGTTCAGATGTGCTCCTGTCCTCCATCTCTGTAGTATATTAAGCTAACTGTAAGGTCATGGCTGCCAGCAGTGTGTTCAGATGTGCTCCTGTCCTCCATCTCTGTAGTATATTAAGCTAACTGTAAGGTCATGGCTGCCAGCAGTGTGTTCAGATGTGCTCCTGTCCTCCATCTCTGTAGTATATTAAGCTAACTGTAAGGTCATGGCTGCCAGCAGTGTGTTCAGATGTGCTCCTGTCCTCCATCTCTGTAGTATATTAAGCTAACTGTAAGGTCATGGCTGCCAGCAGTGTGTTCAGATGTGCTCCTGTCCTCCATCTCTGTAGTATATTAAGCTAACTGTAAGGTCATGGCTGCCAGCAGTGTGTTCAGATGTGCTCCTGTCCTCCATCTCTGTAGTATATTAAGCTAACTGTAAGGTCATGGCTGCCAGCAGTGTGTTCAGATGTGCTCCTGTCCTCCATCTCTGTAGTATATTAAGCTAACTGTAAGGTCATGGCTGCCAGCAGTGTGTTCAGATGTGCTCCTGTCCTCCATCTCTGTAGTATATTAAGCTAACTGTAAGGTCATGGCTGCCATCAGTGTGTTCAGATGTGCTCCTGTCCTCCATCTCTGTAGTATATTAAGCTAACTGTAAGGTCATGGCTGCCAGCAGTGTGTTCAGATGTGCTCCTGTCCTCCATCTCTGTAGTATATTAAGCTAACTGTAAGGTCATGGCTGCCAGCAGTGTGTTCAGATGTGCTCCTGTCCTCCATCTCTGTACTATATTGCTAACTGTATGGTCATGGCTGCGAGCAGTGTGTTCAGATGTGCTCCTGTCCTCCATCTCTGTAGTATATTAAGCTAACTGTAAGGTCATGGCTGCCAGCAGTGTGTTCAGATGTGCTCCTGTCCTCCATCTCTGTAGTATATTAAGCTAACTGTAAGGTCATGGCTGCCAGCAGTGTGTTCAGATGTGCTCCTGTCCTCCATCTCTGTAGTATATTAAGCTAACTGTAAGGTCATGGCTGCCAGCAGTGTGTTCAGATGTGCTCCTGTCCTCCATCTCTGTAGTATATTAAGCTAACTGTAAGGTCATGGCTGCCAGCAGTGTGTTCAGATGTGCTCCTGTCCTCCATCTCTGTAGTATATTAAGCTAACTGTAAGGTCATGGCTGCCAGCAGTGTGTTCAGATGTGCTCCTGTCCTCCATCTCTGTAGTATATTAAGCTAACTGTAAGGTCATGGCTGCCAGCAGTGTGTTCAGATGTGCTCCTGTCCTCCATCTCTGTAGTATATTAAGCTAACTGTAAGGTCATGGCTGCCAGCAGTGTGTTCAGATGTGCTCCTGTCCTCCATCTCTGTAGTATATTAAGCTAACTGTAAGGTCATGGCTGCCAGCAGTGTGTTCAGATGTGCTCCTGTCCTCCATCTCTGTAGTATATTAAGCTAACTGTAAGGTCATGGCTGCCAGCAGTGTGTTCAGATGTGCTCCTGTCCTCCATCTCTGTAGTATATTAAGCTAACTGTAAGGTCATGGCTGCCAGCAGTGTGTTCAGATGTGCTCCTGTCCTCCATCTCTGTAGTATATTAAGCTAACTGTAAGGTCATGGCTGCCAGCAGTGTGTTCAGATGTGCTCCTGTCCTCCATCTCTGTAGTATATTAAGCTAACTGTAAGGTCATGGCTGCCAGCAGTGTGTTCAGATGTGCTCCTGTCCTCCATCTCTGTAGTATATTAAGCTAACTGTAAGGTCATGGCTGCCAGCAGTGTGTTCAGATGTGCTCCTGTCCTCCATCTCTGTAGTATATTAAGCTAACTGTAAGGTCATGGCTGCCAGCAGTGTGTTCAGATGTGCTCCTGTCCTCCATCTCTGTAGTATATTAAGCTAACTGTAAGGTCATGGCTGCCAGCAGTGTGTTCAGATGTGCTCCTGTCCTCCATCTCTGTAGTATATTAAGCTAACTGTAAGGTCATGGCTGCCAGCAGTGTGTTCAGATGTGCTCCTGTCCTCCATCTCTGTAGTATATTAAGCTAACTGTAAGGTCATGGCTGCCAGCAGTGTGTTCAGATGTGCTCCTGTCCTCCATCTCTGTAGTATATTAAGCTAACTGTAAGGTCATGGCTGCCAGCAGTGTGTTCAGATGTGCTCCTGTCCTCCATCTCTGTAGTATATTAAGCTAACTGTAAGGTCATGGCTGCCAGCAGTGTGTTCAGATGTGCTCCTGTCCTCCATCTCTGTAGTATATTAAGCTAACTGTAAGGTCATGGCTGCCAGCAGTGTGTTCAGATGTGCTCCTGTCCTCCATCTCTGTAGTATATTAAGCTAACTGTAAGGTCATGGCTGCCAGCAGTGTGTTCAGATGTGCTCCTGTCCTCCATCTCTGTAGTATATTAAGCTAACTGTAAGGTCATGGCTGCCAGCAGTGTGTTCAGATGTGCTCCTGTCCTCCATCTCTGTAGTATATTAAGCTAACTGTAAGGTCATGGCTGCCAGCAGTGTGTTCAGATGTGCTCCTGTCCTCCATCTCTGTAGTATATTAAGCTAACTGTAAGGTCATGGCTGCCAGCAGTGTGTTCAGATGTGCTCCTGTCCTCCATCTCTGTAGTATATTAAGCTAACTGTAAGGTCATGGCTGCCAGCAGTGTGTTCAGATGTGCTCCTGTCCTCCATCTCTGTAGTATATTAAGCTAACTGTAAGGTCATGGCTGCCAGCAGTGTGTTCAGATGTGCTCCTGTCCTCCATCTCTGTAGTATATTAAGCTAACTGTAAGGTCATGGCTGCCAGCAGTGTGTTCAGATGTGCTCCTGTCCTCCATCTCTGTAGTATATTAAGCTAACTGTAAGGTCATGGCTGCCAGCAGTGTGTTCAGATGTGCTCCTGTCCTCCATCTCTGTAGTATATTAAGCTAACTGTAAGGTCATGGCTGCCAGCAGTGTGTTCAGATGTGCTCCTGTCCTCCATCTCTGTAGTATATTAAGCTAACTGTAAGGTCATGGCTGCCAGCAGTGTGTTCAGATGTGCTCCTGTCCTCCATCTCTGTAGTATATTAAGCTAACTGTAAGGTCATGGCTGCCAGCAGTGTGTTCAGATGTGCTCCTGTCCTCCATCTCTGTAGTATATTAAGCTAACTGTAAGGTCATGGCTGCCAGCAGTGTGTTCAGATGTGCTCCTGTCCTCCATCTCTGTAGTATATTAAGCTAACTGTAAGGTCATGGCTGCCAGCAGTGTGTTCAGATGTGCTCCTGTCCTCCATCTCTGTAGTATATTAAGCTAACTGTAAGGTCATGGCTGCCAGCAGTGTGTTCAGATGTGCTCCTGTCCTCCATCTCTGTAGTATATTAAGCTAACTGTAAGGTCATGGCTGCCAGCAGTGTGTTCAGATGTGCTCCTGTCCTCCATCTCTGTAGTATATTAAGCTAACTGTAAGGTCATGGCTGCCAGCAGTGTGTTCAGATGTGCTCCTGTCCTCCATCTCTGTAGTATATTAAGCTAACTGTAAGGTCATGGCTGCCAGCAGTGTGTTCAGATGTGCTCCTGTCCTCCATCTCTGTAGTATATTAAGCTAACTGTAAGGTCATGGCTGCCAGCAGTGTGTTCAGATGTGCTCCTGTCCTCCATCTCTGTAGTATATTAAGCTAACTGTAAGGTCATGGCTGCCAGCAGTGTGTTCAGATGTGCTCCTGTCCTCCATCTCTGTAGTATATTAAGCTAACTGTAAGGTCATGGCTGCCAGCAGTGTGTTCAGATGTGCTCCTGTCCTCCATCTCTGTAGTATATTAAGCTAACTGTAAGGTCATGGCTGCCAGCAGTGTGTTCAGATGTGCTCCTGTCCTCCATCTCTGTAGTATATTAAGCTAACTGTAAGGTCATGGCTGCCAGCAGTGTGTTCAGATGTGCTCCTGTCCTCCATCTCTGTAGTATATTAAGCTAACTGTAAGGTCATGGCTGCCAGCAGTGTGTTCAGATGTGCTCCTGTCCTCCATCTCTGTAGTATATTAAGCTAACTGTAAGGTCATGGCTGCCAGCAGTGTGTTCAGATGTGCTCCTGTCCTCCATCTCTGTAGTATATTAAGCTAACTGTAAGGTCATGGCTGCCAGCAGTGTGTTCAGATGTGCTCCTGTCCTCCATCTCTGTAGTATATTAAGCTAACTGTAAGGTCATGGCTGCCAGCAGTGTGTTCAGATGTGCTCCTGTCCTCCATCTCTGTAGTATATTAAGCTAACTGTAAGGTCATGGCTGCCATCAGTGTGTTCAGATGTGCTCCTGTCCTCCATCTCTGTAGTATATTAAGCTAACAGTATGGTCATGGCTGCCAGCAGTGTGTTCAGATGTGCTCCTGTCCTCCATCTCTGTAGTATATTAAGCTAACTGTAAGGTCATGGCTGCCAGCAGTGTGTTCAGATGTGCTCCTGTCCTCCATCTCTGTAGTATATTAAGCTAACTGTAAGGTCATGGCTGCCAGCAGTGTGTTCAGATGTGCTCCTGTCCTCCATCTCTGTAGTATATTAAGCTAACTGTAAGGTCATGGCTGCCAGCAGTGTGTTCAGATGTGCCCTGTCCTCCATCTCTGTAGTATATTAAGCTAACAGTATGGTCATGGCTGCCAGCAGTGTGTTCAGATGTGCTCCTGTCCTCCATCTCTGTAGTATATTAAGCTAACTGTAAGGTCATGGCTGCCAGCAGTGTGTTCAGATGTGCTCCTGTCCTCCATCTCTGTAGTATATTAAGCTAACTGTAAGGTCACAGCTGCAAGCAGTGTGTTCAGATGTGCTCCTGTCCTCCATCTCTGTAGTATGGTAAGCTAACTGTAAGGTCATGGCTGCCAGCAGTGTGTTCAGATGTGCTCCTGTCCTCCATCTCTGTAGTATATTAAGCTAACTGTAAGGTCATGGCTGCCAGCAGTGTGTTCAGATGTGCTCCTGTCCTCCATCACTGTAGTATATTAAGCTAACTGTAAGGTCATGGCTGCCAGCAGTGTGTTCAGATGTGCTCCTGTCCTCCATCTCTGTAGTATATTAAGCTAACTGTAAGGTCATGGCTGCCAGCAGTGTGTTCAGATGTGCTCCTGTCCTCCATCTCTGTAGTATATTAAGCTAACTGTAAGGTCATGGCTGCCAGCAGTGTGTTCAGATGTGCTCCTGTCCTCCATCTCTGTAGTATCTTAGATTAACTGTTGAAAAAACTATTAGGCCGGACTAATCTAACTAACGGACATCTCCGTTGCTTATTTTAAAGCTGTCTTGCTATGTTAAACCCATTTAACATAGCGAAACAGTAAAAAGCAACGGAGATCTTGCTTTCTCCATTGCTTTTGGCCACACCTCTGATGTACTCTGTAGGCATGCGCAGTACATCAGAACTGCCGCGGATACCAGACAGCTGCGGAAGGGCAGCAAAGAGGCATTATACAATGCCATTATTTAAGAAAAGTAATTATTTCTTTTTTTAGATAATGTCATAGTATAGCAATAACCCACTTCTGTGGGTAATGCGGGATTTACCCACGGTTGTCTTTGTTTGGTCCGTCGGGCTTTGCCCTTGGGACCAAACCATGCCAACCGTGGGTAAATCCCGCATTACCCACACCCAGGTGTGGGTTATTGCTATAGCAGCAGGCGTTCCCCCACCCCACCCCCACATGGGGGGTGCAGGGAGGCTTCCTCCCTTGCTTATATTTGGTGGAATGTAATCTGGTTTGTGTTGTCTATAGTCAGTATATGTACCCTGTGTGTTTTCAATATTTTTGGGATTTATGATCTTGAGTTTTCAGGATTTGGAATTTTCAGGATTTTGGGCTTTCGGATTATGAAGTTCAGGATTGTGATAGTTCAGGATTCTGAAGTGAAACCATATATATATATATATATATATATATATATATATATATATATACATATGTATGTATGTACATACGTATGTATGTATGTACGTATGTATGTATGTACGTATGTATGTACGTATGTATGTACGTATGTATGTATGTATGTATATATATATATATATATATATATATATATATATATATATATATATATACATATATATATATATACACATATATATATATGTATTTAAGGCTATGCTTTCTAAAGCATTCTTCGAATCTCCATTTATGGTTGCCTGGTTGTGCTCCATAATTCTATCACTTAGACTATGGGTAGTTTTACCAACGCGGAATGAGTGACAGTGGGAGCAGGTAGCCAGTTAGACAATCTAGTGGAATTGCAGTTAAAAGCGTGCTGTACTGGGACTACGAGGCTGCAGCTCATTATTGACGTAGAGATGCCCGTGGTAATGTATTTACAGCAGCAGCAATTCCCGCAGGGGTATGTGCCTGGGTCTGTGATTTGTCTCAGTTTAGCTCGTTTTTTGTGGATTCCAGCATACTTTTGAGGGCCTTGGTCTCCTTGAAACAAAAGGATGGGGTAGGCCTTAGAATTTTGCTGAGTACCAGGTTGGTGTGAATAATATTCCAGTTGGTGTTGATGGTGTCCCTGATGGGTTCAGCATCAACAGAAATAGGAAGGGGAAATCGTAGGGGATCTTTGGTGGTGTTCTTGGGTCCAGTGGTAAACCCGCGCTTGAGGATGGGCAAATGCCTTGTGTACCAGCTGTAAGCTACTTGCTTAAGGCAGTTGGTTGTTAGTTTTTGGGGAAATGTTTGGGTAATGTTTGTCTACAAACATTTTTTGAAGTGTTTGTGTTCTTGTTTGAAATTGTTCCTTCACAATGCTGATCATTCCTGATAATGAGATGTAACTTTACAAACGGTCCGTTCACAATGCTGATCATTGCTGATAATGAGACGTAACTTTAGAAACTGTCCATTCACAATGCTGGTCATTGCTGATAATGAGATGTATCTTTACAAACTGTCCCTTCACAATGTTCTTTTTTATGTGAAAGAGATGTTGGCTGGAGAAGTCCAAATAATTATTCCAGAAAGTCTTCTTCCTTTAGATGGTTGATGAGAATTCACGGGTGTTGGCATTCAGGAAAAGTGTAATGTCCAGGAAGTGGACCAAATTGCCTACACCCAAGGTGATGAATTCAAGGAATTTGATGCTATGATTGATTTCTGTTAGGAAGGATTGTAGGTCATTGTGAGAACCTCTCCACAGGTAAAAGATGCCATCAGTAAAGCGTTTGTGTAAACGCACCATCTGAAAATGTTTAAAGTTGGGTAGGGTATCCTCTTCCCAAGCACTAAGGACGAAGTTTGCAAAGCCAGGAGCCATTTTAGCTCCCATGGCTTCTCCCTGGTGTTGGTAGTAGATAGTGTTGTGAAAGGAGAACAAATTGTTCTGCAGGACTAGTTAATATTAGGACTTTTAAGGTTTGCACCTTCTGAGGGTCCATTTTGGCATGTCTAAGGAGGTATTGGGAGACCAATGCTAGCCCTTTTCAGTGAGGAATGCTTGTGTATAGCAATACTATGTCAAGGGTGACTTGTGTGCTATGTTTGGGGACTTCAAAATTGGTAAAAATTTGGTTTAAGAAGTCTCAGGAATCCTTTAAGTATGAATTGGAGCCTTGAACAAAGGGGTTGAGGTAATAATCTACCAGCTTCAATATGTATTCTGTTTTGGTTCTTTTTGAAGACACAATGTGTCTGAAGGGGGGGGGTTGCCCTCCTTTTTGTGAACTTTTGGTATTCCATACATTTTGCCAGTGTCTGGAGTGTCCACAATCATAAACTCGGATCA
>NC_056747.1:1350770758-1350827432 GCF_019279795.1 Protopterus annectens
TTGAACCTATGAATATGACTGTATGGCACACTGACTTAGTGAACTATGCGGATAATGTCACGATGGGTATTGTTGTGGAGTAGCGGTTGCTTGGATGTTTGCTTTTAGGTCTCTGCTGTGGGCAGATTTTTATTTAGAGCCTCCGAAAGTATGTTTTGTGTGTTTATGTGTTTGGTTTTGCTGTTGCGATGGGTCTATGTGAGACTGGACTTGTGATGTGTGTGGTTACTCTTTTCCTCCTGACTGACTGCCAGTACTGGGTTGAGAGAGCTCAGCCTCAGTTCTGGCTATATAGTTGCATCTCTCACATATATTTGAGCTTGTTGGGAGGAGAGGGTGGTCTGTGTACATAAGGCAGTTGTAACATTGCCTCAAGATTCCCAGATTCACCAGCTGGACTGGAGAGTAAACCCGAAACTGACTTTTGGGCATGCCAGAATAGTATAAGGAACTACTTTTGACTGATCAAAAGGACCAATAAGGAGCCAAGTACTTAAAGGGAGAATAAGAGGGTGTAGTGCTTTAGTTTATTAGTGCTTACTTATAGGATTACTTATACGAGCAACAGCAGGGCTTTAGAATGAAAATAGAGTGCTTACTTTGAGATTTAGAACACTTTTAATGGAAAAAGTGAAGAGCAGACTTTGTGGAGCCGGGAATAGTTTAAACCCGTTTAAGCGGCGCTGTCCAATGCTGCTCTATGCGCAAAATTGTGCAAAACTGCGCAAATGCGGGTTTTAAAGCAGGGAAACTGATAGAGATAGGAACTGACCCAAAACAGCCAATAAGCTCCCCACTCTCACTGGTGAACAGAGAAGCTTCCTCCTATCCAAGTATGGATATGGCAACACAGGAAACTATACCACAGTCTGGAATTCAGCAAAACCTGAAATCTGGACTAATCTATTTCAGCAAAGGCGGGAAAAGAGAATTTTTTTTTTCAGGAAACAGCAGAAAAACACACAGAAAACACTGTAAATGCTATAAACAGGCTAGTGCACTTTAGTGTGTAGCCTACAACAGTTATACAATACAAAAACGACTTAAATTGATATAAAATAAGTGCAAAAACTTTAAAAATCAGAAGGCAAATGCAATTTAAACTATATCCCCATGAACAGTAGCTACTGTGATAACGGTTATATTGCTGACATGTGCACAACTGAGCATAAGCCCCAACCCCCCAATGCAGATAGACCTGACACACATGTACTAGTATGTACAGCCTGCCACAGTGACTGATACCGTATTACACTGGTGAATACAGTAAGCTTACCTGGAAGCTCCTCTGCTGTGGACACTGTGGCATCCATCTCCATGATGTTTGGTGTGTTGGATGCCTGGGAGCTGTCGGGTGTGCCTAGATTCACCAGGAATTCTTCTGTGGGTGAGAATGGTTGTTCCATCATAAGCCCTCCACCAGTGGCTGCACGATCCTTGGCAACAGCAGCTGCCTTTTGTCATGCAGTATTCACTATGTCTGTCACCCGGTGTAGGACCTGCTCATAGGTCCTGTCCTGTTGGCCAATCTGATTAACATCCCGCACAAAATCTGCTCACAATGCTACCCGCTGTTCCCGATTATGCCTCCCCCTGGACAACAAGTTCTGATGGTGCTGTCTCAGTCCATCCAGTATTTGGGTCATTCTACATATTCGAGAAGGGGGCATGTCTTCTGCAGTACATGGTTCCTGAAAGACAACAAAAGGTGAACACATTACAGGGCCAGATACATGGACGTCCACTATGTACAGATCCAGCATGCCCATAATGGCCTGCACTATCCACTGCTCCCTGACACGTCATACCCACTGTCTTGGCAACACACTATGTGTGTGGATACCACCAACATAGTAGCAATACTGGGATATGTCCCTGTGTGCCATGACAGATTCTGCTGTATGTTCCTACACCTAGCACTGCAGCCTACTGTGATGTGTCCTCTATGGGCATATTCCCACTAATATGTCATACAGCCACTTCCAGATGTATAGCAGTGTGCCATTACAACAACTATATGGGGACAGTCCAGCAACACCAGTGTGCCACAATGACAGAAAACAATGCAAACCTGTTGTAGTATATGTTCCCTGTAGGCATCATACCTCTCAATTATACCAATGTTTGCAGAATGTAAAGATGTTTGGCTCACAGTTTTGTTCATTTTCACACAAACTTGTGGATTTCTGACAAATGGCTGGCCAATCATTGATGGTTGATGTCAGAAAATAAAGACAGACATCTGAGTTTCACACGTCATAACCTTCAGAACACAGTTATGCTACAGTAATATCTGTTATTCTATTCACATTCTTTCTTTGTACGAGCAATATTTAAACACTGTTGCTGTTGTCTTCCCATTAATTAAGGCTTTGTCCTGATTTCTTGCTGTAAAAGGTTGACAGGTATGTTAGGCATAGCTCTCAACCAAACAGGGACAAATGTCAACAGAAACAGGACTTAGCCAGAGTACATCAGGGACATTTAGGGACACTTTTAAAATATTAAAACTATTTATACGAGGTAGTGACAGAATGAGAGGAGGTGAATTACAGTACATCGTTTGACGTTACAGGACTGTACACCCTTATTGTCACTATGTATTACATGTAATCTACTAGCTTTCCTACAACAGCCAATCACTGCAGGAGGGATTGACAGGGACAGAGCTAAAATGTGATTGGAAATCAGGGACAGTTGAGAGGCATGTGTGTAGGTGCAGAACAGCAGAGTATCAATGACATGTCAGTGCCATAGATCTGGGACAAGCTTACTGCTGTAATCCATATCAATGACATGTCAGTACCATAGATCTAAGACAGGCTTACTGCTGTATCCCTATCAATGACATGTCATCACCGTAGATCTAAAACAGGCTTACTGCTGTAATCCCTATCAATGACATGTCAGTACCATAGATCTGAGACAGGCTTACTGCTGTAATCACTATCAATGACATGTCATCACCATAGATCTGAGACAGACTTACTGCTGTAATCACTATCAATGACATGTCATTACCATAGGTCTAAGACAGGCTTACTGCTGTAATCCCTATCAATGACATGTCATCAACATAGATCTAACACAGGCTTACTGCTGTAATCCCTATCAATGACATGTCATCACCATAGATCTAACACAGGCATACTGTTGTAATCCCTATCAATGGCATGTCATCACCATAGATCTAACACAGGCTTACTGCTGTAATCCCTATCAATGACATGTCATCACCATAGATCTAAGACAGGCTTATTGCTGTAATCCCTATCAATGACATGTCATCACCATAGATCTAACACAGGCTTACTGCTGTAATCCCTATCAATGACATGTCATAGGTTCATAGGTTCATAGGTTCATACTAGGCTATCTGCCCTAAGGCATTTATAAGCCTAGCCAGAGTGTATGTGGCTTACACCACCCCTTAGGATGAGAATACTACGCCCTTTTAGGGTTTAGTTTACTATGCCTCAGTCTAGTAGTGACACAGAGATGACCCCCGGGGTAAACCTACGATCTCCCATCCACTCGTCGAGATTTCTTTTGAATAGAGTCAGTGAGGGTCTCTGCCTAACATGGACTGGGATTCTGTTCCAGAGTGTAGGGAGCCTCTGGGTTATGAATCTGTCCCTCCAGCACGTCCTATTTATTTCTGTGTTGAGGTTTAAGTCACTTGTTCTCGTGGCTCTGATGGATTTGGATTTTCTGAGGTGGAGAGGTTGCTGTCAACCTGGGTCCCTAGGTCCCTGATTACCTCTTCCGTACTTAATGGATTACCGCCTATGTGGTTATTTGTCGGTACCTTGTTTTTCCCAAAGGGTATGACTATACATTTTTTGGCGTTCAGCTTAAGGCCATGGCTCTGGCACCAATTATCCATTTCTATGAGGCCTCTCTGAAGGATGTTTGTGTCCGCTGAAGTATCAATTATGACGCACAGTTTGCAGTCATCTGCAAACTTTGTCAGCCACAATCCTCCTATGTTTGCCTGTACCCGAAAATAAATGCCCGAACAAGAGGGTCCCAGGACTGAGCCCTGTGGGACACCGCTTGACTGGCTTAGAGTCTGACATAGCTCCAGCAACTCTGACCCTGTGGGTTCTGTCCTTGAGCCAGTTTGCAACCCATCTTGTGACATATGGGTTTACATTTAAGCTGGTGAGTTTGTCTATGATGCCGAGTGGGGTATTGTGTCAAAGGCTTTTGCAAGGTCAAGGTAGGCTGTGTGAACCGCCTTACCCTCATCAATGGCCTTAGTGACTGTTTCAAAAAAGTTGACCAAGTTCAAAAGGCAGGATCTGCCCTTGACAAAGCCAAATTGAGTAGGATCCAATGTCTGTAGGTCCCCAATGTCTTTGTTTATGAGTTCCATAATGATCCTCTCCATAGCTTTGCAGACCAGGCTTGTCAAGCTTATGGGGCGGTAATTTCCAGGGTCCGTAGAGGCACCGCCTTTGTGAAGTGGAACCACTGTTGCCGTACGCCACTCTTTGGGTACATATCCTGTAGTAAGGCTAAGATTAAACAGCAGCCTTATGTGTGGGTTTAGGTCCTCTTGGAGTTCATGTAGCACACAGCCCGGGACACCATCCGGTCCCATTGATGCTGTGTTTTTAGCTTGAGAGAGGGCGGCTCTCACCTGGGCATCTGAGATGTTAGGGAGGCTACACTCTGCTGGGATAGTTATTTCTCCTTTTGGCCGCGAGGGGGAAGAGAAATTTGCACTGAACCTGTCTGCCAGAATGTTAGCAATGTCAGTGGGTTCAGTGTATTTTGTGTCATTTTGGACTAACTCTGAGCATATCTGAGAGTTTCCACCCAGGTTTCTAACATAGCTAAAGAAGGCCTTGTGATTGTCTTTTGTGTCTTTTCGATTTTTCTCTCAAAGTTGGCCTTGGATGATTTTATGAGTGATCGTAGTTTTTTGCTAGTACTGATCAGAGATGCCTTCCATTTTAGGGATTTTGCTCTGTCATGTAGTAGCTTCCTCCTCCTGTTGTAAAGTTTGTTTATGGCTGGGGTCCACCAGACTGGCCTGCCTTTGGGGGAATGGGTCTTGGTTTTATTTGGGATTGCATGATCCATGCATTCTTGAAGGTGCCCATAGAAGGCATTTGCAAAGGATTCAGCAGTGTGGGTTGTGGTTTCCACTGGCCCAGGGGCCTTGAAGGATACCACTTCAGTCTTAAGAAGTGTGAAGTTTGCTTTGAGAAGTTCTTCACTGTGGTCTTTTGCAGGGGTGGGGGATGTGGATTTCCAGTGAGATTAATTTATGGTCTGATCTTACCAAAGAGGGATATACTTCGGTGTGGAGCATTTTGTCCCCATGTTTGTGATGATCAGGTCTAGTATATTGTCTCCTCTTGTGGGAATGGTGACTAGTTGTTCCATTGCATTTGAGTTTATGAATTCTAGGAACCTTTGGGCTAGGGTGTTGGGGCTTGAGTAATGTTCCCAGTCTATGTTTGGGTAGTTGAAGTCTCCCAAAATGATGGTATTTGGAGAGACATTCATACTCTCCAGTGTCTTCAGGAAGGCTGTGTGGGGTTCCTGAGTTTGTGAGGGTGGTCTGTAGCATGCTACAAACTGTAAGGTAGTTTTGCCTATGGTTAGTTGCACCTGGATAGTCTCCGATGCTCCGTGCGTTGCCACTAACCTGGAGGTGTGGGTATCTTTGATGAAGATGGATACCCCCCACCTTTTGTGGTTCGGTCCAAGTTTTGGGGCCAGAAAGCATGATATGAGGTAAAACCTGATAGTGCTGGGGTGCTCTCAGGAGCCTTGAACCAGGTTTCAGTCACTGCACAGACATCGATGTTCTCCATACTGAGGAGGGCTTCGTGCATCTTGAGGTTTAGACTTCTGGCATTGAGCAGCATTACCCTTAGTTTTTTTCAACTTGTGTTTTCTAGGGAGGTAGGTTTGTCATTTGAGCCTTGCCTAAAAAAGGCACTATGGGGGTAGCAAGAGCCTTGGCCAATATCCGGAAGCCTAGGGGTGACAGGTGCAAGCCATCCCTTGCGAAGCAGCGTGGCTTGTCAAGTATGTCATCCCAAGCAGACAGACATTGGATCCCCTTAGAATGACACCAGTAATTAAGCCAATTGTTAAAACGATCATTTTGTCTTTGTAGTGTGGCATCATTCTTGGTGAGGGTAAGATGCTGCTCAGGGTCAGGGTCATACCGGCCTGGGCTACATAATCAGAGAGCTCCTCTATGTCTCTTTTCATGTAGTCCAGGGAGGTACGTCTCAGGTCGTTCACACCGGCATGTGCAATGACTGAGTCATATTTGTGCTTGCTGTGGAGTGACCTGAGTGCTTGTGTTATGTGGCGGATTCTAGCTCCCGACAGGCAGCTTACTGTGACCTTTTCCTTGTTCAGTCTGGTGAGCGGGATGTCAGTGTGTCTGACTATGGAGTCACCTATTACAAGTGTGTCTGGCATGTTGTTTGGCCTTAAGGGCTGTGACTGTTTAGCACACTGACTTTGTGAACTATGTGTTGCATGTGCTATGTCTTGAGGTGGTGGTTGCTTGGGTGTCTGCTTTGGAGGCCTCTGTTGTTTTGGTAGATTTTTAATCAGTGCCTCAGTATGTTTTTGTGTGTTTATGTGTTTGGTTTGCTGTTGTGATAGTTCTATGTGAGACTGGGTTTGTGGTGTGCATGGTTGCCTTCTCCTCCTGACTGGTCTTGCCAGTACTGAATTGAGAGAGCTCAGCCTCCAGTTTGGCTATATAGTTGCATCTCTCACATATTTGTATTTGTTGGGAGGAGGAGAGGGTTGTCTGTGTACATGAGGCAATTGTAACATTGCCTCAAGATTCCCAGATTCACCAGCTGAACAGGAGAGGACGCCAGCAACTGACCCTTTGACATGCTAGAAATAGTGAAAAAGATTGCTGTGTAACTGAGTCAGAAAGGACCTATAGGGAGATGTGTACTCAACAGAATTTTAGGTGAATGAGGTACTTTCTTTTGTTTAAGAGTGCTTTACCTGTATAAAAATGCTTTAGGAGTAAGTGCTGAGCTTTTCAGATAGAGTATAGGCTGTTTAGATTGCAAGTAGAAACAGTTCTAAGGGAAAAATTGAAGAGCAGACTTGGCAGAGCCAGAAAAAGTTTAACCTTGTTTAACCAAGTTTAACCTGTTTAACGGGCCATGCTATGCTAACGCAAAAAGCCGTGCCAAGGCGGATTTTAAGCAGTGAACTACAAAATAGCTAGGAATGGTCCCAAACAACCAATTACTACAGCTTCTTGTGCTGAGGTCACTTCCCCCAAGGACAGGTAGGCTGCTCAAGACTCCCCACTCCCACTGGTGAGCAAAGAAACTTCCTTCTATCCAAGTAAGGTAATGGACAACACAGGAACTACACCACAGCCCAGAATACAGCAATGCCTGTATAATGGTCTAAACTAGTCGAGAAAGGTGGGAAAACAAGGATTATTTTTGTGTTTTTTTGTTTTTTTTGTAGAAATACACAGAAAATGCAGACAGTGATAAATTAGTTACACAGGCTAGCACACTTTAGTGGGCAGCCTCCACAGTTAAATTAAACAAACAAACAAGCAAACTTTAGATTAAATTCGACTAAATGTAACTTTAAGTGCAGATTTAAAAATAAATGCAGTAATCAGAAAAAAAACAGTTCAGGCTAGTTTAAAGTAAGCAACAGAGGCTATTTCCAGTGGAAAAAAAGCAAATATACTTAAATCCAGAAGGTAGTTGCTTTTTCGAGTTCCTTGTTGCTAGGACCACTCTGTAAACCCACATGGAGCTTGTCTGAGCAGTATAGCCAGAAAAAAATGCCCAGAGGCGGATTTTAAGCAGTGAACTACAAAAGAGGTAGGAATGGTCCCAAACAACCAATTACTACAGCTTCTTGTGCTGAGGTCACTTCCCCCAAGGACAGGTAGGCTGCTCAAGGCTCCCCACTCCCACTGGTGAGCAAAGAAACTTCCTTCTATCCAAGTATGGTAATGGACAACACAGGAACTACACCACAGCCCAAAATACAGCAATGCCTGTATACTGGTCTAAACTAGTCGAGAAAGGCGGGAAAACAAGGATTATTTTAGACCTAACTTTAGACCTATTGCTCTTCTCTCACCTCTAGCTAAGATTATGGAGAAATGTATCCATCAGCAACTTGTACAGTATCTCTCTTTACACAACATAATAGCCAACTGTCAACATGGCTTTAGACCCCACCATAGCACCTCCACTGCCCTCCTTTCCTTTGTTGACACCATCAACAACTATCGTAACTCCAATCTTTTCACCTCTGCTCTATTCATTGACCTCTCTAAAGCTTTTGACATGGTAAATCACTCTTCCCTTATTAACATCCTTGAATCCCTCTCATTTGATAACCTGGCTATAAAATGGTTTACTTCTTATCTTAGCAACAGACATCAAGCCATTTGTTGGGACAATCATATCTCTTCCTTATTGCCTGTTTCTATTGGAGTCCCACAGGGCTCCATTCTCGGCCCACTTCTCTTCTCCCTTTACATAAACAATCTCAACACTGTAATCCCTCAAGCTACCTGCATCCAGTATGCTGACGACTCCACTATTATTTGTTCAGCATCTACCTCTTCAGAGCTACTCTCTCTAACTCAAACTACTTTCAACACTGTAGAAACTTGGTTTACTAGATGGTACCTCCTCCTCAATGCTAAAAAAACAAAACTTCTCCTTTTCACTCCTACCACTCGAGCCTCCCCATTAAATTTCAACATCATGTCTAATGATACCACTGTCATCTCTCCTGACACGACAACTAAACTGCTAGGTATAACCATCAACAACAATCTCACTTTTGATCAGCACATCAATAACATCATCAAAACAGTTAACAAAAAAATAGGATCGTTATACCGTATTAAACCATTTCTTACACCTTCTACCAGAGCTACTATCACCCACTCCCATCTGATATCTACTCTCTTTTACGCCTCACCTATTTTCACTAACCTTAAGAAGGCTAACCTAAATAAACTAGCAACCTGTTACAATAGCATTGCCCGCTTTGCCACCAGTAACCCTTTTAGAACACATCACTGTCATAACCTAAAACTCCTAGGCTGGCTTGAGCTACAAAACTGCCTTATGATCTCACAACTTACCATTGCCCACAAGATACTTTACCAACCTGATAACACCCTATACTTTCTCAACTTTTAATCCCTTATAATAATCTTACCTCCTACGATCTTCTTCTAAACTCATGACCAAATCTGTAAAATCCCATAACTTAGCTGGTGACTCTCTGTTCACCAATACTGTAGGTAGAACATGGAATCAGCTACCCACTGATATCACTCTAATCCCTCCTTACAACTCTTCAAACAAAAATTCAAACTGTACTTCCAAAATCACTGGCTTTGTTCCTGTAGGACTCCTGACTAACCTTCTTCATTCCCCCTACTCTACTATAACTATATACTGTACTTATTAGCTATACATATACTTTCTTCTTATCGCCCTGTTGCTCTCCTCTTATGCTCTGACCCACTCCTCCTTTTTCTCTCCCCTGTCCTCTTTTCCATCTTCTTACTTCTTCTCCTTACTGACCATTGCTTCTCACTCTTCTCCCTTGTATTTCTTCATTAATCCCTGTTTTACTTCTTTCTCTCCAACAGATTATCGAAAACAATTTTGCTAATCTTTAGCTGTTTAATTGTGATGCTTCTACTGAACTAGTATATTTTTTTTGGTGTGCCTTAGGTATTTTGTTGTTCTTGTTACTAAATGTATATTCTTATTGTACTCAACTTTTTATTAATATGTCACTTTGTAATTGATTTATGTGTGGAGCTTTTCTCCCCGGGCCTCTACTGAAAATGGACATATATCCAGCTAGACTAGCCCGGTTAACAAATGTAAAATAAATAAATAAAATAAATTGTTTTTGTTTTTTTGTTTTTTTTTGTAGAAATACACAGAAAATGCAGAGACAGTGATAAATTAGTTACACAGGCTAGCACACTTTAGTGGGCAGCCTCCACAGTTAAATTAAACAAACAAACAAGCAAAATTTCGATTAAATTCGACTAAATGTAACTTTAAGTGCAGATTTAAAAATAAATGCAGTAATCAGAAAAAAAAAACAGTTCAGGCTAGTTTAAGGTAAGCAACAGAAGCTATTTACAGTGGAAAAAAAGCAAATATACTTAAATCCAGAAGGTAGTCGCTTTTTCGAGTTCCTTGCTGCTAGGACCACTCTGTAAACCCACGTGGAGCTTGTCTGAGCAGTATATCACCATAGATCTAACACAGGCTTACTGCTGTAATACCTATCAATGACATGTCATCACCATAGATCTAGCACAGGCTTACTGCTGTAATACCTATCAATGCCATGTCATCACCATAGATCTAACACAGGCTTACTGCTGTAATCCCTATCAATGACATGTCAGTACCATAGATCTGAGACAGGTTTACTGCTGTAATCTCTATCAATGACATGTCATCACCATAGATCTAACACAGGTTTACTGCTGTAATCCCTATCAATGACATGTCATCACCATAGATCTGAGACAGGCTTACTGCTGTAACCCCTATCAATGGCATGTTATCACCATAGATCTAAGACAGGCTTACTTCTGTAACCCCTATCAATGACATGTCATCACCATAGACCTAAAACAGGTTTACTGCTGTAATCCCTATCAATGACATGTCATCACCATACACCTAAAACAGGCTTACTGCTGTAATCCCTATCAATGACATGTCATCACCATAGACCTAAGACAGGCTTACTACTGTAATCCCTATCAATGGCATGTCATCACCATAGACCTAAAACAGGCTTACTGCTGTAATCCCTATCAATGACATGTCATCACCATATACCTAAGACCGGCTTACTGCTATAATCCCTATCACTGACATGTCATCACCATAGACCTAAGACAGGCTTACTGCTGTAATCCCTATCACTGACATGTCATTCCCATAGATCTAAGACAGGTTTACTGCTGTAATCCCTATCACTGATATGTCATTCCCATACATATAAGATAGACTTATTGCTGTAATCCCCATCAATGACATGTCATCACCATAGATGTAAAACAGGTTTACTGCTGTAATCCCTATCAATGACATGTCATCACCATAGACCTAAAACAGGCTTACTGTTGTAATCCCTATCAATGACATGTCATTCACATAGACCTAAGACAGGCCTACTGCTGTAATCCCTATCACTGACATGTCATTACCATATACCCAAGACAGGCTTACTGCTGTAATACCTATCACTGACATGTCATTCCCATAGATCTAAGACAGGCTCACTGCTGTAATCCCTATCAGTGACATGTCATCACCATAGATCTAAGACAGGTTTACTGCTGTAATCACTATCAATGACATGTCATCATCATAGATCTAACACAGGCTTACTGCTGTAATCACTATCAATGACATGTCATTACCATAGATCTGAGACAGGCTTACTGCTGTAATCCCTATCAATGACATATCATTACCATACATCTAAGACAGGTTTACTGCTGTAATCCCTATCAATGACATATCATTACCATACATATAAGACAGGCTTACTGCTGTAATCCCTATCAATGACATGTCATCACCATAGATCTGAGACAGGCTTACTGCTGTAGTCCCTATCAATGACATGTCATCACCATAGATCTAACACAGGTTTACTGCTGTAATCCCTATCAATGACATATCATTACCATACATCTAAGACAGGCTTACTGCTGTAATCCCTATCACTGACATGTCATTACCATAGATCTGAGACAGGCTTACTGTTGTAATCCCTATCACTGACATGTCATCACCATAGACCTAAAACAGGCTTACTGCTGTAATCCCTATCACTGACATGTCCTTCCCATTGATCTAAAACAGGCTTACTGCTGTAATCCCTATCACTGACATGTCATTCCCATAGATCTAAAATAGGTTTACTGCTGTAATCCCTATCAATGACATATCATGACCATACATATAATACAGGCTTACTGCTGTAATCCCTATCAATGACATGTCATCACCATAGATCCGAGACAGGCTTACTGCTGTAGTCCCTATCAATGACATGTCATCACCATATATCTGAGACAAGCTTACTGCTGTAATCCCTATCAATGACATGTTATATCCATAGACCTAAAACAGGCTTACTGCTGTAGTCCCTATCAATGACATGTCATCACCATAGATCTAACACAGGTTTACTGCTGTAATCCCTATCACTGACATGTCATCACCATAGATCTGAGACAGGCTTACTGCTGTAGTCCCTATCAATAACATGTCATCACCATAGATCTAACACAGGCTTACTGCTGTAATCCCTATCAATGACATATCATTACCATACATCTAAGACAGGCTTACTGCTGTAATCCCTATCAATGACATGTCATCACCATAGATCTGAGACAGGCTTACTGCTGTAATCCCTATCAATGACATGTCATCACCATAGATCTGAGACAGGCTTACTGCTGTAGTCCCTATCAATGACATGTCATCACCATAGATCTAACACAGGCTTACTGCTGTAATCCCTATCAATGACATATCATTACCATACATCTAAGAAAGGCTTACTGCTGTAATCCCTATCAATGACATGCCATCACCATAGATCTGAGATAGGCTTACTGCTGTAATCCCTATCACTGACATGTCATCACCATAGATCTGAGACAGGCTTACTGCTGTAGTCCCTATCAATGACATGTCATCACCATAGATCTAACAAAGGCTTACTGCTGTAATCCCTATCAATGACATATCATTATCATACATCTAAGACAGGCTTACTGCTGTAATCCCTATCAATGGCATGTCATCACCAGAGATCTGAGACAGGCTTACTGCTGTAATCACTATCAATGACATGTCATTACCATAGATCTAACACAGGCTTACTGCTGTAGTCCCTATCAATGACATGTCATCACCATACATCTAAAACAGGCTTACTGCTGTAATCCCTACCAATGACATGTCATCACCATAGATCTGAGACAGGCTTACTGCTGTAGTCCCTATCAATGACATGTCATCACCATAGATCTAACACAGGCTTACTGCTGTAATCCCTATCAATGACATATTATTACCATACATCTAAGACAGGCTTACTGCTGTAATCCCTATCAATGACATGCCATCACCATAGATCTGAGATAGGCTTACTGCTGTAATCCCTATCACTGACATGTCATCACCATAGATCTGAGACAGGCTTACTGCTGTAGTCCCTATCAATGACATGTCATCACCATAGATCTAACAAAGGCTTACTGCTGTAATCCCTATCAATGACATATCATTACCATATATCTAAGACAGGCTTACTGCTGTAATCCCTATCAATGACATGCCATCACCATAGATCTGAGATAGGCTTACTGCTGTAATCCCTATCACTGACATGTCATCACCATAGATCTGAGACAGGCTTACTGCTGTAGTCCCTATCAATGATATGTCATCACCATAGATCTAACACAGGCTTACTGCTGTAATCTCTATCAATTACATGTCATCACCATAGATCTGAAACAGCCTTACTGCTGGAGTCCCTATCAATGACATATCATCACCGTAGATCTAACACAGGCTTACTGCTGTAATCCCTATCAATGACATATCATTACCATAAATCTAAGACAGGCTTACTGCTGTAATCCCTATCAATGACATGTCATTACCATACATCTAAGACAGGCTTACTGCTGTAATCCCTATTCCCCATAGCTCCATCCTCCCATCTGCATCCTGTGATATAGAGAAATCTATTGCATACCTGGTGGGAGTGCAGTACTCCTTTGTTGAACTTTGCTTATGGTTATATTTTGGAAATACACACTCTGTGTCAGTTAAGTGTCGTACAGACCTGTTCCCCATAACCAGCTGCTTGCCTTTTTAAGGTACTGCTCATTAGCAGGTAATTGCCTCTGCACCAATCTGTGCCTTAGAATTGCTAATTGCAGCCAAAACAGCTGCGTTGCACTATCATTGGTCAATTACATGCCATTATAGTGCAATATATAAGGCCTTCATGTACACCTTGGCCCCTTTCTTAACTGTTTTGATGGGCATTACTGAAGTGTGGAAATTACAGCATTGCAGAGGGTAAGTACCATAACTGTCAACTGTAGAGATGTATGAAGTATGTCCACAGTTTTGCCTCACATGTGTGGTTAGTGTCCCCAGTTCACTGTCAAACATTGTGGTTTGAGGTCATTAAGGAAAGAGACACATTTGAGTGTCAGACTTTATACCTGTCAAAATATGTATGCTAATGCAATAGCTGTTACTCTTTCAACTTACTATCTTTGTAGGAGAAAACTGTTAAACATGTCCCTATCTCTGGGCCTTTGCCCCCCCCCCATTAAGTATGGCTGTGTCCAGATCCCTTGTTCTAGGGGATTGGGAGATATGGTAGGTCTGTAGCAGCTACCTTTACAGACAGTTGTGTGTGCTACAGGCTGCAGCTGCTGCAGCCTAGAATTCATAGTGGGGAGTATGAACACTTTGAAGGACAGCAAGCTGTACGTGTAACAGTGGCAGCTGTGTTAGCCCTGTCATTACGGCAGGTTGTCATGGTGGTGATGACACTGATCACCTGTGCAGGGGGTACCAGTAGCACTAGTGAGTTCTCTAGCCAGCCGGTCTCAGGCCTCCACCTTACACTCAGAGCCTTGGAAACCACCCTGCAGCAGCCTGTCATCATGTTTTTTCATGAGGAGCCCAACTATGACCCTTGACTCCAGAATACCCCAAATTACGCCCGAAAGTTCACACCTTCACCAGCACCACCAGCCATAGTATGCCATTAGTAACAGAACTCCATTTGATTGTGCTGTATTCCCACCTATTGGGCTTAATATAGGCCGTTTCCCACCTTTACGCATCACTGGGCTAGAATCAAACAAGCGCCTTGTCGCTAAGCAGCATGCAAACAAGCACAGCTGAGCTGAGAACAGTGAAAACTCACAGTACTGTAGCCTTAGAGGAGCTTAGCAGCATGCTAACCAGCCAAGCAGAGACGAGCAGTGCATAAACATTGGCAACTGTTACCATATTTATGCGGTGCTTAGCATGATTAAGCACAGTTAAGCAGAGCTTAGCAGAGCGAAATGTGGCCATATTTTCAAATAGTCTGCATGGTATGTCTTTCAAAATTTAAATACATATTTTACCTTCCATGTATTCAAACCCTGGACCTACTGCTCATGAAGCCATAACTCTACCTATTTAGCTATGATGATATTAAGATATCTGGTATACCTTCACATATACAACTGAGCTACCTATAAGCATTTCTGAGCACAATGCTGTGCTGCGCAAACACGCGCAGA
Organism: Protopterus annectens; assembly: GCF_019279795.1. NCBI lineage: Eukaryota > Metazoa > Chordata > Ceratodontiformes > Protopteridae > Protopterus > Protopterus annectens. The sequence continues at coordinate 1,350,786,144 of NC_056747.1, forward strand.
CATGCTTAAACACACTTTTAAATAAATAAATAATTACATTCGGTTTCTATTTTTAGATGTCTGGCAGGTGTCTGCTATATGTGGGAGCAGCTTAGCATTGCTGTGCTCTGCGGTGCACAAACATGTTTTTTTTTAAAAAAGAAAAAATAAAATAAAAATAAAACAAAAGAATATTGCAGGAAATCTCTTACTCATCTGCAGCCATGGTTAGCACTACACCTCTCCGTACACTGATTTAATAACTGTGTTCCTTGGCAATGCACCATCATTAATATGCATGGTGCACTGCCGAGGGTGAACCGTGACCACTGACACGGTAACATTCCATGAAGGCACTACACAGTGCCTACACAGATTTCATTAAAGCCTTGTGTTAGTGTCTCAAAGTTTATTAAACACTTGGTTTGTATAAAACAGACAACGTACAGTCACAGACAATCAGCATATGCAGTGGAAGGCTGAAATGTTGATTGATTTCTTGTGTTTGTGCAATTTTGTATGTGAAGCTCAACCAATTCATAGATTATTATGGTTATAACTGCAATCTAAACATGTATGGTGATGCAAGAGTTTGTAATTTTGCTATCCTTTCTTTATTATATCATCTCACATCAAGTTCCATGATGTTCTTGGATTTTTTTTTCATTAAATTACAGATTCACAACTGCAGGCAGTATAGAGGTAGCAAACTCCTGTCACACTTCAAGAAAGTGCAGGAAAGGATGACTGATAGACAAAAGATGAGGAAGAAGTCCAAATGAGCATTCCCAGACTTGGAGAAAGAGCATGACAAAGCTGACTTGGGCAGTCCTGCAATGTAGTGAAGTGCCAGAAACACTGATAGAATTAGTACATACTATGCACAAGGACCTAATGGCACAAGTACTGACAGTATTTGGACCTGCAGAGGAGTTCCCCGTGGGGTTGGGTGTACATCAAGGCTCAGCTTTGAGCTCACTGTTGTTTATACTGGTGATGGACTACATTAGCAAACTGGTTGAAGGGGCAGGTCAACAAAGCTGATGTATGCAGACGACGTGGCATTACAAGCAGACTGTGAACAAGATGTTCAGCAAATGATTGGGATATGAATACAACCCTGAAGTCACATAGAATGAAAATGAGTACAGACAAGACAGTTGTCATAGCAGCAAATGGAGAAATCAGAAGAAGCAGAAAATTGAGACTATGGGGAAGATGGCAGAACAGATAACAATTTCAAGTATCTAGGAGGGGTGGTTGAGGAGAAGGCAAGTCTGAATGGGGAGGTCAAAGCTAGAATCACAGGGGGCTGCAGCCAAATGTCACATAGTGTGAGGGGGTAGTGTGTGACAGAATAATGTCAAAGAAGCTGAAATGTAAGGTGTCCAAACCCACATTATGACCAATACTTCTTTATGGTACAGAAACCTGGGCAGTGAAGGCCTAGCAGTTGAGAAAGGTAGACGTGATGGAGATAAACTGACTTAGACAATGGTTGGATGCACACCGTGGGGCACATTAATAAAATGACAACATTGTTGCAGAAGCCAAACTAGCGTCAATTGCAAAGAAGGTCAAAACAAACAGATTACAGTGTTTCAGACACATATTCAGGAAAACAGTCAATTTGTTGATGAGGTTTTGGGAGAAACAGGGTAGAAAAAATGAGGACATCCAGCAAAGAGAGGGATGGATTATGTGAGAGAAGACCTGCAACACTCAGGCATGACTCTCAAAGAAGGTAGGACACTGGCATTGAATCAAAAGAGGTTGCAGTAGTTTACATGATACTGACCCCACGTACAAAAATGTATGAATGGGGCTAATGATGATGTGCATTATTACGGGTTTGTGGTGAAGACATTTGGAATGTAAGGAGCCACTGTGTCTGAGATAACAGAACACGTTATGGAGATGGAAGTGCTGTTTTTGCTCATGGTACATTCAAGGGATCCCTGCCTATCCTTGGCACCCACTGACAGATATTTCCTTTGTTAGCTTCAGGCAAATGTGTTATCTCATTCCTTAAGACCCCACCCTTCCTAAAATAAACAACAGTATTGTAGCCCCATGAGGTTTGCACACAATGAGATGGATTTTAAGCTAATTCACTTTGATCTCACCATTTAGTGTGTGTGTGTGTGTGTGTGTGTGTGTGTGTGTGTGTGTGTGTGTGTGTGTGTGTGTGTGTGTGTGTGTGTGTATATATATATATATATATATATATATATATATATATATATATATATATATATGTGTGTGTGTGTGTGTGTGTGTGTGTGTATATATATATATATATATATATATATATATATATATATATATATATATCTACATGCATGCCTATGGGTATACATAACAGATATGTGTATTAATTCATATGTTCATAGGAGATTACTAGGCTAATGGCCCTAGAGATTCTTCCCCTTTTCACAGTTCTCCATTATGACTTTATTTAACACCAAATGATCCTTCGTTCCATATAACTTTCTTTTATTACCCTTTTGTTCTATTTTCGTGAGTGAGTTTTCTTGTAAATGACTATAAACTCATGGCATCAATTCCAGTTTGTAGTTTAAATGTCGTCAGAATGAAAGCTATTGGTCTATAGTTTTACAATAGCTTGAGGCTTCACTGTTAAGTAGATGTATTGTTTTCCTGTTGTTAACCAGGCTGGTGTCTGTTCAGCGTGCTCATATAAATAGTTGTTTCTCATGGCTAAATCTTCATGTAAAGATGTTAATACTTTAAACAAGAAGTTAGGTACTGCATCTGGGCTTTGGGTTTTCCAATTAGAGGCTTTTCTTAACTTTGTTTCAATCTCTCTGGCTATTTCATCCCATTTCATATCCTGTACCTTTAAACTTCTTATTCTTTCTTTTACTTCTTCTATCCATTTAGCATCTTTGTCATGTTCCACAGAATCTTCATAGATATTTCTGCAAAATGTATCTGTTTCTTCTTTTTTTCGGTGGTGTTTTAATTCATTTTACCTTTTTTGGGTCATCAATAAATTGCTTATTTTGTACTTTTCCTTTCATTTTTATATGCATATATTCTTAGTTTTTCTGCCTATGCTGATATTTTTAGTTTATTACTTGCGATAGTGGTGGTGCTGCAGTAGCGCTGTCACCTCACAGTAAGACGTTGTCCCGTTCGATTCTCAGCTAGAGCGTCTTCTGTCTGGAGACATGCATGAATAGGTGTACCTTCGTTGAAGGTTCTGCGTCAGGGCTGGCAACTCGGCACGTAAAAATCTACTGCCAATCATTAGCGGACCGGAGTTCCGCTGTGGCGACCCCTAACTGGGAAAAGCCGAAAGACACAACAACTTGCGATAGTGCACAATAGATCCTGATCTGTTCTGATACTGTGCATTGCTTTTATCACATCTATCTTTCTGAGTATTTTTGTTGATGTGTTCCCTCTTCTATAATCTTGTAATGGTGACACTTCTCATCTTAATTGCTTTACAGTTTTCTCTGTTCAATCCTTCCATGATGGCATTGAATTTATGCCCCTCCTTTCCCTTACTGTCCTGTTTTTGTGGTCAGACTTTATCTGTTATTAATTTAGCAGCACAGTAATATATTATTTTATAGATGTGATAAAAGCAATGCACAGTATTAGAACAGACAATGATCTATCATGCACTATCACAAATAAACTAAACATTTCAGCCAGGTGGAAAAACTTAGAAGATACACAGATAAATATAAAGGAAAAGTACAAAATAAGCAATCTATTGATGACCCAAAAAGGTTTTATAGAGAATTGGGAAACAAGGTAAAAGGAATTGAAAGACCACCAAAATAAGAAGAAATAGATACATTTTGGAGAAGTATCTATGAAGATCCTGTGGAACATAACAAACATGCTAAATGGATAGAAGAAGTAAAAGAAAGAATAAGAAGTTTAAAGATACAGGATATGAAATGGGATGAAGTAACAGCCAGAGAGATTGAAATAAAGTTAAGAAAAGCCTCTAATTGGAAAACCCCAGGCCCAGATGCAGTACCTAACTTTTGGTTAATGCATTAATATCTTTGCATGAAGTTTTAGCTGTGAGTAAGAACTATTTATGTGCATGTCCCAAACATACACCAGCCTGGCTAACAACAGGAAAAACAATGCTCCTTCTTAACAGTTAACCTGCAAGCTACCCTAAAAATAAAAGACCAATAACTTGCCTTCTGACGATGTATAAACTATACACTGGAACTGACACTGACAGAGTTTATAGTCATTTAGAAGAAAACTCAATTATGGCAGTAGAACAAAAGGGCAATAAAAGAAAGTTGTATGGAACAAAGGATAATTTGTTGCTAAATAAAGTCATAGTGGAGAACTGTAAAAAGGGGAATAATTTAAGTCTGGCATGGACTGACTGCAAAAAAACATTGATAGTATCCCACATTCATGGATAAAAAAGAGTGCTTAAAAATGTATAAGATACATCCTACACTGATCGACTACATTACAGTCACCACGAAACAGTGGCAGGCCACTTTGCAATTAAGCTATGATAAAGGACAAATTATTATCCCAGGGATAACAATTCAAAGGGGGTAGTTGTCTCTTTGTCACCGCTGCTGTTCTGCCTTGCCCTTAACCCATTAAGCTGTCTACTTAACAGCTTAGGCCATGGCTATATTTGGTTCCTAGAAAACAACAAAGTGTAAAAACTTTTCATCTTCTCTTTGTCGATGATTTAAAACTGTATAGCTCATCAGATGAGGAACTAAAAGCACAACTGCAAGTTGTCAAAAGTTTTTCAGATGATATAGGAATGTCATTTGGTCTTGATAAATGTGCAAAAGCAACCTTTAAAGCAGGAAAACTGCAGCACCAGGAAAACATCAGTTTGGGACAAGAATGTGATAGAAAATAATTTGAGCAAGGAGTGTGTGAATATTTAGGAACTGATGAAGGATCAACAGTAAAACACGAACAAATGTGAATAAAACTTAGTAAGGAATACTTCAGAAGACTTAAGTTAATCTTGAAAACAGCACTGACCTCTAGGAACAAAATCCAAGCTATAAGCCAACTGACACTTTTCCAATAACAGGGCAGCAAGTTTTCTGGGCATAGTTTGGATGGTCTCTTCATTATCAGAGTGCTATTCACTGTGCAACATGCCAGTACTACATAAACGGAACAGTACCTACGTTTTCTACTCACTATCCAGGTTTTGGTGGTGACAATTCTGCAGATTTGTTGACCATAACCTTCTGCTGCTCAGAGGTTGAAAAATGAGTTGCCTAAGAGGCTGCAGTACAGATGATGTAACCTCAAATTCCACACTTTGTCCACAACAATTTAATGTATGTCTGATATACACACCCAGTTCTTTTCTGGGGCACCTCCCGGTTTGTGACCGTACCTTAAAACTGCTGTGGACAAGAGAAGATGCTAAAAGGAAAAGGTTAGCACTGGGCAGAGTTTTTCTTCCAACTCCATGAGTAGGGTGGAGAGGGGTGGAATGAAGGTGCTGCTGTGATAAAACTGGTGTCTTTAAGTGTTCATATGGTACATGCTTTGTTTTACTGCAGGGTCTAGGAGAATTATGGTTGCATTAACAAGTATTTATTTCTTCTGGTTTTCTGTTGTTGTTTAAGACAGCTGTTTAGGGCTGTTATGTAAAAGCAGGTTACAAAAAAACAGAGAGAGCACAAGTAGAGGGCTTCTGGAAACACGTTTTAAACTGTATGCTTCTTCAGTGTGTTCTTTTTTATTCTAAGTGAAGTACGTCTGTATGTTTTATTAACAGTAAATGCTTTAGTTCTACATGTCAATTTCCCTTATTTTCACAGAATGTCGTGATTCAAATCTCATATTTTTTTTTACTTTTCCTATTACAATGTTTTTTTTCAGACAACTCGTTGAGGATTGAAGTCCCTAAATAATGACATACCTTTGAATTTAAGACTTCTCATATCCTTTCAGAAAATGCATGCTAACACAAACCCTGTTATTCTAGCAACTTTCTAAGTTTATAAGAGCAGTGTTTAAAAATCTGTCCCTGATTTTTTTATCATCCCTGTCCCCCCACCATTATTAAAGCCTGCTGCCCCATTAACGGAAAAGTACCAATCAATTTGCTCTTCCTCTCCTAACTTACAGTTTTGGAGTGATTGACTGGCCCCAAAATGTGTTGGCTAGATTAGATAGGAAAACAAGAAGGATGCTTCATGCTCACCAAATGATTTATAAAAATCAGTGCATACCAAGATTATATATTCCCTGTTCTGAAGGAAGGATGGGCCTCCTTAAAATTGATAACATGTATAGAATTGTGGGACTCCACATATATCTGCTGACCTCACAAGACCCAAACGTAGAGAAAGTTTTGAAACATGAGGAGAATAAATCTAAGCTGACTGCTCGCATATCAGAATCAAGCAGGAATGGAAATCAAACCAAGAAGTAGATAAAAAACAGGCAGCAACTGAATGTGCCAAAACTCAAAAGAAAGAATATAAGGTGAAGGACCAGATGAGAAGGCAAGAAATATGGAAAATGCATAAATATAGTTGTAAATATAGAAATGTAGAAAACTTTTGGAAGAACCTCATGTTGATCAGGAACGAATGCAGGAATGGTTAAGGAGAGGCGAATTCAAAGTAAGAGATGAAAGGTTAATGTTGGCGGCCCAAGATAATGGGTTACATACACACTGGTTTACAAAGTCCATTGAATATGTGGGAGAAATGGACAAATGTAGGTTTTGCAAAACCGAATTGTAAACAGTTGTACACCTCGTTGCTGGTTGCGACATACTAATGGCAGAAGGACTGTATACTGAAAGGCATAATAATGTGGTGAGAAAATGAAGAAGTCAACATCATACGGGATCATCCATTACCAACAGTTCAAAAGACAGATGCTAGAAAACCAGATATACTGGTCTAAGAAAATAAGACAAAAGTAGCATTGATCGCTGAAATTGCGACACCCAGTGACTACAGTGTCCCGTGTACAGAGAGATGCAAAGTCATAAAATATCAGGATTTGCAAGCAGAAATGAGAGCAATGTGCACGAAAGATACTGAGATAGTTGCAATAGTAGTAGGAGCAATGGGTCTTATAAAAAAGAGTCTGCAGTCATATTTAGATATGCTACCAATACATGTAACTGTACGAATTGCAGAAGGAGTCGTTACTAGGCACATTGCGGGTACTGCAAAGAGCACTTTTGGCTGACATCAAAGATTGAAACAATACTAATTTCATGAACTTTTATCATACTTTGACTTAGGAATGGGGTTCATTCCCGTCATGGTATTAGAAACCCAAAAGATTTGGAGAAATTAAAAGGACAGTCCTAATTACTATGTTCATTTGTTTTATCAAACTTCTAACTGACTTGAAGGTATAGCTGATGTACAGTTAGCTTCAAAGGTAACCTGCTGGCATTGTGGTGGAATAGATTGCTGTTATCATATACTTACGTTATCATTAATCTGTATAAATCAACTTATACATGTTGTCTGTCCTTGTTTTGTTGATAAATTGTCAGCATTGTAATCTGTCTGTGACCTAAAGGAGGGGGATAGAATTCAACAATATACCCACAAAGATGGGTAAAAGACCACCACTGATAAGGAGATTTTCCCCATATGCAATAATAACATATGGATACAAAGGAAGCAGTCTCGGTGAGCTATAGATACAGATAGAGTGAACATATATCTGTAGTGTTATTTCAGACTAAACAGCAATATCTGCGGTATGTTTGTGGAAACCAGAGACTTGTGGGGATTTCTGTAAGTCGTATGTTCACTGATTTTTTTTCTGATGCTTAGTAATATCGTACTAATAGTGTTTATGGAAACCAGAGACTTCTGGGGATTTCTGTAAGTCGTATGTTCACTGATTAGCTTACTGATTTTTTTCTGATGCTTAGTAATATCGTACTAATAGTGTTTATGGAAACCAGAGACTTGTGGGGATTTCTGTAAGTCATATGTTCACTGATTAGTTCACTGATTTTTTTCTGATGCTTAGTAATATCGTACTAATAGTGTTTATGGAAACCAGAGACTTCTGGGGATTTCTGTAAGTCGTATGTTCACTGATTAGCTTACTGATTTTTTTCTGATGCTTAGTAATATCGTACTAATAGTGTTTATGGAAACCAGAGACTTGTGGGGATTTCTGTAAGTCATATGTTCACTGATTAGTTCACTGATTTTTTTCTGATGCTTAGTAATATCGTACTAATAGTGTTTATGGAAACCAGAGACTTCTGGGGATTTCTGTAAGTCGTATGTTCACTGATTAGCTTACTGATTTTTTTCTGATGCTTAGTAATATCGTACTAATAGTGTTTATGGAAACCAGAGACTTCTGGGGATTTCTGTAAGTGGTATGTTCACTGATTAGCTTCCTGATTTTTTTCTGATGCTTAGTAATATCATGTTCACTGATTAGCTTACTGATTTTTTTCTGATGCTTAGTAATATCGTACTAATAGTGTTTATGGAAACCAGAGACTTGTGGGGATTTCTGTAAGTGGTATGTTCACTGATTAGCTTACTGATTTTTTTCTGATGCTTAGTAATATCGTACTAACAGTAGTTGTTAGCGCATGCGGTCTGGCAGAAACAACGTTTATTGTGTTGATATGTTGCCACAAGTGCATAACAGAACAGTTCATTTTAATATGCTGATTTTTTTCTGCTCAGTTTCTATATAACTTGCATTATGTGTGTTGCGTACCATAGTATGGCAGTAACATCTGTCATGATGTGTATCGCTGACGGTGGTTGTACATGACAGGCATCTGACACTCTTGGAGTACATATGCTCATTCTTTTTGGATATGCATGTAACTGTGGAACACCATTAATATGGCACATTGGTTGTGTGGTTGTCCCTTACTTGTTATGATACCCACTGCCACGGGTTCAAATCACACATGGGACCCATGCAACTTTTTAATAGATTGTACATGTGATGATGTTTTTTTTACCATATTTATTCTGATTATCTATTCCTAACAGTAAAACAAATGAAACTGATTGTTTAGCACAGCTTTATATTGTACATGACAGGTGAGATAGTCAATTGACATATGCTTGTAACATCATATCAATATACAAGCCTCCATATAAAGTATAACATTTGCATATCACACTGTCTGAGTGCTACCAGAAGTAGGGAAGGCAATTTCTTGCACAGACATAATGAAACGATAACCGAGGTTCCTCCCCAGCATGATTGCTGTCTTCTTGGATGGACGGGCAATACTGTCTCGAGGAATGAAGTGTGAACAGGCCTTCCAAACAGGATCAATGCTTTGGGCAGTCACAACAGATCCAGTGAGGCCTGTCAGTGAGGTTACTCTGGCACGATCTTCAGTGCAGCCTAAAGACTGTTGCTATGAGAGGGTGAGGAATGCCACTGGAGGTGGGCCACCTTTGCCTCCACAGATGAGATAACAGTATTACTGGCCTCAAATCATACCACCAGGGCATATGTTGCCATCATGCTTAATGTTGACAGGTGCGGATTCTGATTACATCATAGTTGTGGTTCTGTACTTACTGACTAGTCCCTCAGGTATTTCACCATGTTAGAAAGCAGCCCTCAGACCACTTTCCCTTCATATTGCAGCATCATGGATACCACCAGAGTGTGCCAACATGATATTAGTAACGAGGAATCTGCTGACCACACAGCTTGACACCCCTTTCTTTTGATGTACAGTTCTGCACCAGGTACAGCAGGTGTTTTAAATGGAAAGTGAATGCAATCTATTGCACTGAGGATACATGAGAAATTGCCTATAGCACAGAATTGTTGCATGGCAGTTCTTTAATCCATGACTGTTGCTGGGAAGTGGATGTAATCATCCACCTTGGTGCACATTGCTGCCAGGAAATACAAGAGAATTTGACTGGTAGCAACCTTAGATCAGATAAACTTTTTTTAGCGAGTATAAAAGCAAAAAAAAAACATAAAAAAGCATTTGTGTGTGTGTGTGTGTGTGTGTGTGTGTACATTTGTGTGTGTGTGTGTGCACGTTTGCATGCGTGTGTGTGTGTATACGTTTGCATGTACGTTTGCATGCGTGTGTGTGTGTGTGTGTGTGTACGTTTGCATGCATGTGTGTGTGTGTGTGTGTGTGTGTGTGTGTGTATATTTGCATGCGTGTGTGTGTGTGTGTGTGTGTGTGTGTGTGTGTGTGTGTGTGTGTGTGTGTGTGTGTGTGTGTGCGCGTGTGTTTGCACAAATGTGAAGTGTGAAAGTGAATGAGCGTGATTGAGCACTGGCAGCAGCAATTAAGTGGTTTCATACCTCTTGACCTCTTAGCTCAAGATAGAAACTGCAAAGTTGCTTGAACAACAGAATTTGTTAGCATGCATGTTCTGATCCACAACTGTATTTTGGGGGGGGGGGGTAAGATTGCTTCAGCAGTGACAGCAGCAGTTAAGAGGTTTGCATATCTCTCAACCTCTTAGCTAAAGGAATCACTGGGAAAAAGTTTTCATTTGATGTTAGTGAAGTGCTTGGGCTGATATGGACAAACTCATGAAGGTATCTTTGTGGAAAATGTTTCATTTGGCATCAGTAAAGTGCTTGCGCATATATAGAAAAGTACTGAAAGGATCATGGGGGAAAGTTTGATTTGGTGTTAGTGAAGTACTTCATAGGTTCATAGGTTCATAGGTAGGTACTAGGCTATTGGCCCTAGGGCCTATACAAGCCTAGCCAAAAATGTACCCTGGCTTTCGCCACCCAAGAAAATTATTTTCCTGTGCCCCTGTCAAGCAGAAACACAGAAGTCATCCCCGGGGTGAATTTCCTATTACCCATCCAATCATCAAGATTTTTCTTGAAGAGTGCTAATAAGAAGCTCTGTTTGACATAGATAGGTAGTCTGTTCCAGAGTATGGGAAGTCTCTGGGACAGGAATCTATTCCTCCAGCATGTTCTATTTATTGTGGTGACAAGGTTTAGGTCCCTAGAGCGTGTAGCTTGGAGGGATTGGGATTTCTTTAAGTGGAGCATGTCCAACAGCTCTGAGTTTGACATAGCTTTGTATGTTAGGCAGAGATCACCTCTGAGTAGGCGATATGTGACAGAGTAAAGCTGGAGTTTTTTGAGACGGTCTGCGTAAGGCATCTGTTTGGGGCCAGTAATCCTCTTTGTGAGGTATTTTTGCGGCCTTTCCAGTTGTTGTAGATGTCTTGTGAGGTACATACCAAAAGGGGCGTTGTACTCTATAATGGGTCTAATGAGTGATGAGTAGAGGAGAACAATGACCTCTTTTTTTCTGGATGAGAAACCTTTTGTAATGAGGTGTGCCATGTAGAAGGATTTCCTGACCACTTTGGCGATGTAATTATCAAAGGAGAGACTACTGTCCACCTGTGTCCCAAGGTCTCTTATCACACTTTCGGTGTTAAGTACACTACCACCTATGTGGTAGTTCATGGGTACAGAATTTTTACCAAAGGGATGACAATGCACTTTTTGGCATTGAGCTTGAGACCATGTCTTTGACACCAGGCATCTATCTCAGTGAGGCCCTTTTGTAGGATGTCCACATCGTTAGGAGTTTCAATTATGGCTCCTAGTTTGCAGTCATCTGCAAATTTAGTTAGCCAAAGACCTTCTGTGTTAGCCTGTACTTCAGAGAAGTAGATACCAAACAGGAGAGGACCCAGGACTGAACCCTGTGGTACTCCACTTGTCACTGGTCTGAAGTCTGATTTGGAGTCTGCTACTTTCACAGTGTAGGTTCTTTCAGTAAGCCAGTTGGCAACCCATCTTGTGACATAGGGATTTATGCCTAGTTTAGTGAGTTTATCTATAATTCCAGAGTGGGGGATGGTGTTGAACGCCTTGGCGAGATCTAGATTGGCTGTGTGAACCACCTTACCCTCATCCATGGCCTTGGGGACTACTTCAAAGAAGTCTGTCAGGTTTAGGAGACATGATCTGCCTTTTACAAACCCAAACTGTGTGGGGTCCAGGGTTTAGAGATCTCCAATGTCTTTGTTTATGAGTTCCATGATGATACGTTCCATGGCCTTGCAAACGAGGCTCATCAGGCTAATGGGGCGGTAGTTCCCGGGGTCTGTTGTGGCCCCCCCTTTGTGGAGTGGGATAACTGTCGCGGTGCACCATTCAATGGGCACAAAGCCTGAGGTGAGGCTATGATTGAACATGGTACTTAGGTGGGGTGCCAGTTCATTCTGTAGTTCATGTAGAAGGCAGCCTGGGATGTTGTCAGGTCCCATGGATGCTGTGTTCTTGGCTTTGGAGAGTGAAGTTTTTACCTGTGCAGCCATGATTACAGGAATTTTGCATTCTTCAGGTATAAAGATGGGCCCTTTAGGGGGTGAGAGGGGGGTAAAGTTAGCACTGAACCTATCTGCCAGGATGTTGGCAATATCAGTTGGTTCTGTATATTTAGTGTCATTGTGCTGTAACTCAGAGCAGATCTGAGTGTTGCCATTGAGATTTTTAACATAGCTATAGAATGCTTTGTGGTTGTCTTTGGAATTAGTGGCAATTTTGTTTTCATAACTAGCTTTGGAGGATTTTATGAGGGATCTCAGCTTTTTACTGAGGCTGACTAGGGAGTTCCTCCAATCGTGGGATTTTACTCTTTTTTTTGCAACAGTTTCTTTCTTCTGTTGTAGAGTTTGTTTATGGCAGAAGAACACCAGATTGGCTTCCTTTTTTTGGAGGATAGCATCTTGGTTCTGTTAGGGATAGCACGATCCATGCACTCGTGTAAGTGCTTATAAAGTGCATTTGTGTAGGATTCAGCAGTCGTACCTCTATTGTCCATCTGCATGGGTGTCATGAAGTTTGCCACTTCTGTCTTAAGAAGCGTGAAGTTGGCTTTGGAGAAATTTTTTACGGTTGTTTTCCTAATGGGGAGTGGGAGCGGGATGTGGATGTCTAGGGTGATTAGCTTGTGGTCAGATCTGACCAATGAGGAGCTGACCTCTGGTGTGGAACACCAGTCATCCATGTTGGTGATGACCAGGTCTAGGATATTGCTGCCCCTGGTGGGGGTGTGGATAAGTTGATCCAAGGCATTGGAATTGATGATTTCCAGAAAATGTTGAGCAAAAGAGTTGGTACATGAGTAGTTTTCCCAGTTAATGGTAGGGTAGTTGAAATTACCCATTATTAGAGTGTTGAGTTGTACCTTAATATTTTTCAGTGTATCAAGAAAAGAGGAGTGGGAATCCTGGGGCATGGTGGGGGGTCTGTAGCAAGCTACAATCTGGTTTGTGGTTTTGCCCAGAATTAGTTGAACTTGGATAATCTCGGATGCATTATGCTGACCAACTAGCTTGGAGGTGTGGATATCCTTAATGAATATGGACACGCCTCCACCTTTAGTGTTTCGGTCCGGGTTTGGTGGCCGAAAGGTGTGGTATGAATTATAGCCTGGTAATGCAGGGGTGCTCTCTGGAGCTTTGAACCAGATCCCTGTCACTGCACAGATGTCAATGCTCTCCATTTTAAAGAGTGCCTCGAGTGAGTGCTTTTTGAGGTTTAGACTTCTAGCATTGAGTAGCATTACCCTCAGATTTTGCTTGCTTGCACCTGTTACGGTGGTGAATTTGCTATTTGAACCTTGCCTAAAAAAGGCACTATAGGGGTGGCAAGAGCCTTTGACAGTATCCAGAATCCCAAGGGCGACAGGTGCAGGCCATCTCTGGCAAAGCAGCGTGGTCTGTCGATCATGTCATCCCAGGCAGACAGATACTGGATTCCCTTAGAATGCCACCAGAAGCTTAGCCAATTGTTATGCAGATATGGACAAACTACTGAAAGGGTCATGGGGGAAATGGTTCTTTTGGTGCCAGTAAAAGTGCTTGTACAGATGTAGACATATTACTGAAATTATCATTGGGGTAAATCTTTTATTTGGTACCAGCGAATGACTTCAGCAATAATGGACCAACTACAGAAGGATTCATTTGAGGAAATTATTCATTCTGTCATCACTGAAGTCTTTGTGCAGATATTTTGGGGGGGGAATGTTTTATTTGGTGTCAGTGATATGCATGTGCAGACACAGACAACTTACCAAAGGGACTGTTTTGGGGAAATGTTCTTTTTGGTGTCAGTGAAATGCATGGAAAAACATGGAGAAACTGCATAAGAGATCATTGAAGAAATGTTTCATTTGGTGACATTGAAGTGCTTTTGCAGTCATGGACAAGCTATGAAATGGATTGCTGGGGGAAATATTTAATGTGATGCTCATGAAGTGCTTGGGCCTATATGGACAAACTACTGAATGTGTATTTGGGAGAAGTGCTTCATTTGATCTTAGTAAAAGTGCTTGTCCTGGAATCATTGTGGGAAGTGTTCCATTTGATGACAGTTGACTGCTTATGGAGACGTGGGCAAACTACTCAAGGGATCATTGAGGGAAATGTTTCATCTGGTGTCAGTGAAGTACTTGTGCAAGCAAAGACAAACTGCTAAATGGATCACTGCAGGAAATATTTCATTTGGCATCAATGAAGTGCTAAAGCCTGCTTTAGATCACTTATTGAGTATGCTTTACCTGTGTCATGGGATTATGAATGAAAGCTGTGTTTTACTTAGCTTATTCTGGAGGACCAGAATCTTCATATTAGCTACATGCTAATTTATATCCAAAATAGCACAGTCACGATGTAATCAACATTACCACCTTGCATTACTTATGTCCCCAGTTCAGTTCTAAATGACGGCACTTTAGCTGACTCTGACATCTGCCTGTGAATTTTGATGTGCCATTTCCTCTCACATCCAATGACATAATGTGTAGTGAAATTACACTTCTTCACTTGGTCTTACTGTACTGTGTGCCCATGTGCCTGGCAGTTCATTGGTGGAACCCTGTTCAGGATAAGCTCCAAATTTACTATGCCTCTGCAATGAGGGTAAGTGGGTAACTGAGGAAAGAATGAGTGATTTTTGGCAGTGTGGCATGTCTGACCACCTCTCAGTGCATGACGCATCAGTGTTGACTTATACTATAGTACTTTTTGTATTCACATGAAACATGATTTGGGACAGCCTTACGAAAAAAAGAAAACTTTCCCAAATGAAAATAAATAGCTTCAGGTAAACTGTACATCACGGTTGTTAAGGCACTGGGGGATGTTTTTATCCTAGTCTCACACTGGATACATTATCCAGGCTTCTTCTAAAATTCATAGGTAAGTACTAGGTGAGCAGTTAGGATAGGAAGAGATGAGGTAACAATGATTATGTATAACCAATTGACAGGAAAGTCCCCAGGAATGGATGGTATTCCTGTGGAAGTTTGGAAGTTAGAAGGGAAAAAACTGATAAAGATCTGGAAGGTTTTGTTTAACAGTATTTTAAGAGGTGGAGAAGTACTAACATCCTGGAAGAAGGCAGTGGTAACAGTAATACCTAAAGAGGGTAAAGATCCATCAGATTCATAGAGGCCCATTTTAATATGGAACCATGATTATAAAGTGTTTATGTCTATAATGACTAAAATAATGGCAAAAAAAGTGATAATGAAAACTGATGGATAAAGATCAATGTCTGACAACATTAACAGAACAGTGATGATCCAGAGGGAGGCAGAATGTAAGAAAATACCACTGTTATTGGTCTTGATGCAGAGAAATTAATTTGATAGAGTAGGCTGTGACTTTAAGAGCAGAGCAATGGAAGCATTTTCATTTCCTGATAAAATTATAAGGTGGATTACGAGGATATATGAAAAGTAAAGTAGGCGGGGGGGGGGGTCCTCTCTGATAATCAGTGCTTGAGCAGAGGAACCAGGCAGGCGTGTCCTCTCTCCCCTTTGCTATTTGCATTATATTTAGAACGATTGGCAAAGAAAATAAAGGACTCAGAAATTCAGGGATGTAATTGGTACGGTAGTCAGGAAATACTGAATTTAGATCAGGACAAAATGAAATGGAGTGATGCATAACAGAATGGTGATAAAGCTGCAGACAGTAGCAACAGAAACAAAAAAAACAAAGCACCCCTGCACTATCGGACTATAACTCATTCCACACCTTTCAGCCATGAAACAATGACAGTAGCTCCACAGGCGGTGGTGTCTCCATATTCATAAAGTACATGCACACCTCTAAACTAGTAGCCAAGCATAATGCATCTGAGATACTTTAGGTAAAACTAATATTGAGTAAGACGGCGATCCAGGTCATAGCCTGCTATAGGTCCCCAACCATGTCCCTAGACTCTCACTCCACATTCCTAAGCACCCTGGCATCTATCAAGGTCCAACCCAACACTCTCATACTAGGAGACTTCAACTACCCCTCCAGCAACTGGGAAAACTATTCAAGCACCAATACACTGGCCCAACACTTCCTGGAATTCATCAATTCCAATGCCCTGGACCAGCTCATTCTGACCCCCACTAGAGGAAGCAACATCCTTGACCTGGTTATTACTAACATGGACAACCGTTGCTCTACACCAGTAGTCAATCCCTCCCTGGTCAGATCTGACCATAAACTAATCACCATGGAAATCCACATCTCATCCATACACCCCTGCAAAGGTAACCACCTGGAAAAAACTTCTCCAAAGCTGACTCTGGGCTCCTAAAAACAGAGGTGGCTAACTTCATGGCACCCATGCCAGTGGAAAATAGCTGCATGACTGCTGGATCATACATCAATGCGCTGTAAGAACATGTACATAAATGCATGGAACTAGCCATACCCAACAGAACCAAGATGCTCTCCTTCAATAAAAGGAAGCCAATCTGGTGGTCCCTAGCCATTAATCAACTCTATAACAGAAGGAAGAAACTGTTGCAGAAAAAGGTGAAGTCCCAAGACTGGAAAAACTCTCTTATTAGCCTCAAAAAAAAGTTGAGATCCCTCATCAAATCCTCTAAAGCTAGCTATGAAGGCAGAATTGCAACAGACACTAAAAGCAATCACAAAGCCTACTATAGGTATATCAAGAACCTCCACGGCAATAGCCAGATTTGCTCTGAGTTACTGCACAATGGTACCTCCTATACTGAGCCAACAGATATTGCCAACATACTGGCTGACAGATTCAGTGCCAACTTTACCCCCCCCAAAGGACCAATCACAATACCGGAAGAAGGTCAGGCAGCCAGCATTATTGCAGCACAAGTTAAAGCTGCATTGTCCAGGGCCAAGAATACAGCTTCCGTGGGACCCAATAATATCCCTGGCTGTGTTCTACATGAACTACAAAGCGAACTGGCACCACATCTGTGTGTTCTGTTCAGTTACAGCCTCACCTGAGGCTTTGTCGTTACAGAATGGCACACTGCTACAGTCATCCCTCTCCATAAAGGGGTAGCAACTACAGACCCTGGGAATTATCACCCCATTAGCCTGACGAGTCTAATATGTAAAACTATGGAGCGCATCATCATGGACCTGATTAACAAAGATATAGGAAATCTCCAAACTCTAGACCCCACGCAATTTGGCTTTGTGAAAGGAAGATCATGCCTGCTCAACCTGGTTGACTTCTTTGAGTCAGTCACCAGGGCTGTGGATGAAGGTAAGGCAGTGCATACAGCCTATCTCAATCTGGCCAAGGCCTTTGATACCATTCCTCACTCAGGAATTACTGATAAGCTCACCAAACTAAGCATCAACCCCTATATCACTAGGTGGGTTACAAATTGGCTCACAGACAGAACACATAGTGTGAAAGTAGTAGACACCAAGTCAGACTGCCAACCAGTCACAGGTCGAGTCCCACAGGGATCGGTCCTGGGTCTTCTCCAGTTCGGCATCTACTTCTCAGAAGTCCAGGCCAACACAAAGGGACTCTGGCTGATGAAGTTCGCAGATGACTGTAAGCTGGGAGCCATTATTAACTCCCCAAGTGATGCAAACATCCTAGAGAAAGGCCTCACTGAGACCAATGACTGGTGTCAAAACCATGGCCTTAAGCTTAATGCCAAAAAATGTGTCGTCATCCCCTTTGGTAAAAACTCAGTTCCCACTAAGTACCACATTGCTGGGAGCCCACTGAACACTGAAGGTGTTATAAGAGATCTGGGGATGCAGGTTGACCGCAACCTCTCCTTCGACCACATTGCCACTGTGGTCAGAAAGACCTTCTATGTGGCACATCTCATTACCAAGGGTTTTGCATCCAGGAAGAAAGAGGTCATCATCTCTCTCTACTCTCCCCTCATTAGAGCAATTGTTGAGTATAATGCCCCATTTGGCATATACCTCACTGGACACCTGCAACAGCTGAAGAGACCACAGAAGTACCTCACGAAGAGGATCCTAGGCATTAAACACATGTCCTATATGGACAGACTCAAAAGACTCCAGCTATTCTCTGTCTCATATCGCCTACTTAGAGGCGATCTTTGCCTAACTTATGAGGCCATGTCTGAGCCAGCTCTGTTAAAAATGCTACAGCTAAAGAAATCCCAATCCCTCTGCACTACATGCTCCAGAGACCTCAACCTCATTACCACAATCAACAGAACATGCTGGAGGGACAGGTTCCTCACCGAGAGACTGCCCATGCTCTGGAATAGACTTCCCATACATGTCAAGCAGATCACCTCACTGTCCCTCTTCAAGAGGAATCTTGAAGAGTGGATGGATAATAGAAAGTTCACCCCGGGGATCACTCCAGTGGCTCGACTTGATAGAAGCACTAGGAACTAACATCGGGCGGCATGATGCCAGGGCACTTCTATGAGCTAGGCTTGTAAAGGCCCCAGGGCCATTAGCCGAGTACACACCTATGAACTTATGAATCAGAAATGAAGGGCATGCAGTGCAAGGTATGAAAGCATCACTCATGGGAATGTCACTGTTTGAAACTGTTGAAAAGCAAGTTTGAGGAGTCAATATAGAGCATGTACTGAAGAACATATTGGATTTAGCTTTCATTATTTTACTCTGGTGATATGAATGAGAGGTGTGTGATACAGCTCAAATAAAGTGGCAGTTGTGTCATTTTGCTGTATAATTTCTCTGACAGAACATAAATTTGGATGGCAGCCTGTAGGATTAATAACTAAACTAATGAAACAACCGGCTGCAGCTTTACTTGGAAATACAGAACTCAGCATGAAAAAATAATAGGTCAAGTGAAAGTTCAGAAAAATATACATAATACTTCTTAGGCAAATGGTGCTACCAGACTCATTATAAAATGCTTTCATTCTCATTCTGAATGAGAAAAACTGCACAGATTGTTAAAATACACAGAATCAAAGAAACTGACAATGACCAAATCCAGTAATTTAGCAAGATGCAATGCCTGTACTACAAAATACATTCAATGTGGATTCAAAAGTAGGCATTAAATACCATGAAATGGAAGGAATAGAGCACTCCATGTACTAATGTTTGTGAGCTGAATCACATGCTTTCTACAAAAGCAGCAGCAGGTAATAAAATCCATGAAGTACTACTGTTTGGCAAAGACAAAAGCCACTGGCTGAGCAAACTAACAGCTCAAAAAAGAGTAAATAACTCTGTATACTAATCCTTTTCCATGGAAACTAGAAGTCAGGAGAAGGCAGGTCATTAAAACATTTAGAAGATATCTTTCTTTGAAAACAAGCCACAAGCTAAAATAATGAATGGCTCAAGCTAAAAAGTGTTGTGAGTAGAACAGGAAAAAAAGGACTGTGATTAAAGGGCTGAAACTTCCTGTAGGTAACCCTCCCCCTACCTTACACAGACAAGTCTCGAGCATGCTCAGAATTACACACTGTTCAAGGTAAATATTGCAGAATGTAAACAAAGAAATGCTGGGATTATCCCTTTAAGACAGAGATAATTACTGGGTTTCACATGTAAAGTGTCTTTTATTGCTCTGTGACTTCCTGGCAGCTGCAGATCACAAAGAAATGTTACATTTTATGTTCTATGAGCCTGGGAACTTGAGCAGAGGTGACAAGAATGATGTAATCAAAATGACTCAGCAGTAATGTGTATTATCAATTTAAAAATTATCTCAGAGAGAAAGAGAGTGCATTTTGTATTTGTTTCTGAACATGAACACATCATCTCACCAGCACTTGCTTTGCTTTGTAAGTAAGACTTAGATCTTAGTACGTCTCTTAGAGATAGATAGGAATATAGACAGATTAGTGTAGATATTTTCTATATTTATGTCAGACTGTCCTACAATGTTATTTTAAAGTTTTTCCTGTGGTGTCTGAACTCTCTGTTGTCACTGTGTTGAATTAATGAGTATTATCTTTTGTTTTTATTATTTATTATTAAATATTTTTAAACCTTTTAACTGTGGTTGCTTTGTGTAGAGATAATTTAAGCTCTTAGAGTACTTGCATGTATTTGGTGATACTGTACAAGCTACTCCAATAGCCTTGCTGTTTGTCACGCTTACCATTTGGATAATACTAACATTGCGGAGTAGAATCAGACACCCTTTGGTAAGGGCCTTTTAGAGTAGCTGATAAGAGTAGTTGGTGGCAGTGGCTACTACCTTATAGCCTGGGCAGAAGGGGGCACAGCTAGTGAACCTGTGCCAGCCTTCCCCACTAGTGTTTGTATATAAATCAAATATGTGTGTGTGTGTGTGTGTGTGTGTGTGTGTGTGTGTGTGTGTGTGTGTGTGTGTGTGTGTGTGTGTGTCAGCTACTTGGACAGGGACAAGAAGCACTGGTTGGACAGAAAGGGTGCTGGAATGTTTGGCTTGACCACTCGGCTGAGATCTGAACCTTATAGCTGTGCCAGTGTGGAGCCTTATTGAGAATCTGGAGAGAAAGGGAGAAACCAGCCCCAGAATGACTGTCATCTCTGTGTGCTCTTAAGGGAAATTGTACTTTACTGTGTGTGTACTTGTTATCCTTCCCATGTGCATGTCCCTCACTGGTGTTAGTGGTGAAGATTGAGGCTCCTTGATTACTGGGTCAGTGCACAGGTGTCACATATTAATTATCTGACAGTGGTGGGATATCCACATCAAATATTAATTGTTTGATAGTGGTGAGCTAGCCACATCACATATTAATTGTCTTGTAGTGGTGTGGATAGTGAATTCCTGTAGCTTGTGTACAGTGATCACTGAATGCGTTTTTGTACTCTAAATCAGCCACTCAGTGAACATTCAGAGTTCAGATCACAATTGTTTTACTTCTTTTGTTAGCTTAGTTAGTGAGGGAGAGCAGGCAAGCATGTCAGCAGAGGAGTATGGCAAGCTGACAAGGAGCCAGTTGGCTGATATGTGCCAGGATAAAAAACTGGTGCATGGAAACCTGACTAAAGCAGACATGATTGCAGCTTTGGTCACACCTGCATAAAAAAATAGCAACCATGAGGATGATCAGACTGGTCGTGGAGATGTACAACACTCAGAGAATGGACAGCTCAACCTTTTCACAGAGGACTTAAAAATCCATCTGTAGCTAAAGAGACTTGAGTTGGAGGCCAGGTGATTGGAAACAGAAGCAGCAGAGAAACTGAGACATCTACAGGCTGAGGAGAGTGAGAAACTGCTATCCCTGGAAGCTGAGGAGAAGAAGAGGAAGAGGCAACATGAAAAGGAGATGCTGACTCTTTGCCAGAGTCATGGAGGTAATGAGGAAGGGAGTAAACGAACCCCAGAAGCAACAAAGGTCAGTAAATTTCTTACACAGCTTACAGAGAGGGATAATTTTGATAGGTTCATTCATATGTTTGAGAGGATATATAAACAGTATGATGTTAACCAAAGCCTCTGGGTACGGTTCCTGAACCCCTTACTTCATGGTAGAGCTGTAAATGTTCTATCCAAACTGTCTGATCATGACTTTCTAAATTATAATGTTGTAAAGAATTGTTTGCTAGAATTTTTTAAGCTAACACATAGGTTCATAAGTTGGTACTAGGCTATCAGCTCTAGGGCCTATACAAGCCTAGCCATAACAATTCCCTGGCTATTTCTTCCCACACTGTTTACTTCCCTGGACCTCTGTCTAACACCTGAAACTTACAGGAAAAAGTTTAGTGAACCTAGACGCAAGGCAGATGAAAGTGTGTGTGAATATGTTGCTGAACTGAGCACTTATTTTCATAGGTTGGTGAGTGGATGTCAGGTCACCACTTTTGAATGGCTGGCAGACCTTTTGGTGAGGGAACAAGCCCTCAGCACTTTGCCTGAGGACATGAGGATTTGGTTATCTGATAGACAATGCCTTACTGTAGATGAGTTGGGGAAGAAGGGAAATCTATACCTGCCAAGCAGGGCATCCCTGCACAGAAAAGGGACATCCAGTGATGCTCATGGGTCAAAGTGAACCCATGGTGGGCAGCCCAGACTGCCCCAACAGAATCTGTCAGTAGCAGGGGAATCCACTAGTCAAGGTACACATCCAGGATCTAGGGTTAAATGTTTTGAATACAACCAGTGGGGTCATGTAGCATATAGATGTCCACGGAGTTAAGGTGGGGAACAAAAGGTGAGGGAGCCAGTACGTGGGAAGGCCAAAATGCCAACAGTAGATTGTCTTGAGACAACAAGAGTAACAAACTAACACAAGAGGTTAAATCCTATCTTAGTGAATGGCAAAGAGACCATTGCTAAGAGAGAGACAGTTTGAGATTGACTGTGATATGTGTGTACTCTTAAAGGAAATTGTACTTTACTGTGTGTTTACTTTTTATCCTCCCAATGTGCATATCCCTTACTGGTGTTAGTGGTGAGGACTGAGGCTCCTTGATTACTGGGCCAGTGCATGGGTGTCACAAGTTAAAATGTATTTATTTATTGACGGGGAAAGTCCACTGGGTCAGGAACCCATTTTCAGTGGAGGCCTGGGGAGAAAAGCTTGACTACTAACAGATATGCATAGTTAAGGCATTAAACAATTTTAACAAAGTAAGTAAATAGAATTAAGAGTTATTATATACAAATACATATGCCAACAATTGATGCAGTTTCTATTTCCATATAATACATATACTAGGCACAAGGTGTCAAGATTATCATATGATTTAGCAAGGTATGTTCAAAAGAAGTTTTGAACTGATAGTGTAGGTAGGAGCAGTTGAACTAAAATGGTTTGAGAGAAGAAGGAGACAGGTAGTACTGTAACAGTAAAGAGGAAAAGAAAAAGTTAGGGGATCTTAAGGCATAAAGGTATTAGACGTTAAAGGTAATTCTTCTTTTGGCTTTTTCCTGGTTAGGGGTCACCACAGCGAATCACCTGTCCGCTCATGATTGGCAGTGGAGTTTTACAGTGTCGAGTTGCCAGCCCAGCGCCCAACCATCCACAGAAGGCATGCACACACACACACACACACACACACACACACACACACACACACACACACACACACACACACACACACACACACACACACACACACACACACACACACACACACCTAGGGCCAATTTAGAGTGTCCGATCCACCTGCAGCATGTCTTTGGAATGTGGGAGGAAACCAGAGCTCCCGGAGGAAACCCACGCAACCACAGGGAGGGCATGCAGACTCCGCACAGATGGCTCCCCAGCCAAGGATCAAACCAGAGAACCTCTTGCTGTGAGGTAACAATGCTAACCACTGCACCACCGTGGCCGCCCAGACATTAAAGGTAATAGAAGGTACAAATATAAAAAGGAGAAGTGGTGAGGATTAAAAGAAGTTTCATTAGTATAGTGGCTGAAAGTGAAGAGAGAGAGGAAGCAAATTATTTATTGATGAGGTCAGCGAGATGGCAGAGAGAAAGAAAGAAGTAGGGGGAATAGAAAAAAACATGTCATACTTTCTGGTGTTGTACAGTTTTGGGTGCAGGAACAGATCTGACCGCTGAGGAAGTATTTCTTCAGAGATAGCCTGAATGCTTTTAAAGAGTCTAGGAGGGTGATGTCTGAGGGAAGAGCATTCCACTTCCTAGCAGTGGCATAGGAGTGAAGGTTCTGACCGGCTCTTTTGTTAGGTTTGATAGTGGTTAAAAGTTGTTTATTAGTGGATGACAGATTATGGCATGGGGAATATGGGTGTAGAATGTGCTGTAGGGCAGGGCAGCTGTCTGGTTTGTAAATTCCTTTAAGAGCTGGAGTTAGCTGTGTGGAATCAAGGTAGTGTGACAGCGGAGTGATTGGTAAGGTAAGCCAGTTGCAAATTTGGCAATTTTATGGTAGCATGATTGCAGTTTTTTTTTTTGAGGTTGGTGGAGGTACGCAAAAATGGGGGGCCCCATATAAGAGGGATGGGAGGAGAGGCTTTTGGCAAGTGTCTTTTTGGTGGGCTTATCCATGCAAAGTTTGTGTCTATAATCTATCACATTTAATGTGTTTTTTTTTATTGTACTAAGAATGTGTTCTTCAAAAGTAAGTTTGTTGCCTAGTGTAATGCCTAATAGTTAGGCATGTGTTACTATTTCAAGTTTTGTGTTGTTTTGTGAGTATATGTTGAAGTCTTGTAAAATTGGTTTAGTTGAGAATAGCAATAGCTTAGATTTTTTAGGATTAAGTAGAAGTTGTGCTTTGTTTAAACAGATTTATATGGATGTAAAGGCAGTTTGTGTTATACTTAGTAGGTTTTGGGGATTATTTGGGGGAGGAGATGATGGTGGAGTTGTCTGCATACTGTAAGATTGTACTTTGAAGGGCGGCAGTATGCAGATTGTTTATGGAAATATTAAAAAGGAGACGTCTGAGAACTGATCCTTGAAGAAAACCTGTTTTATCGACTAGATATTCAGACAGGCTACCTTGCCATCTGACACACTGCTATCTATCAGCTAAGTAGTTAGAGAACCATTTTAAGGTGGATTGAGAGCATCCTACTAATGACAGTTACTGAAGTAACTTGGGATGTGACACTGTGTCAAAAGCCTTAGATAGGTCTAGTAGAATTAGTGAATTAAGCAGACCAGAGTCCAAGGCTTTGTTCACAGTGTCTATGAAGGAGAGAAGGGCAGTGGTAGTACTATGTGCTGGACAAAAGCCATGTTGTGGTGGTGCTGAGAGGTTATTTTCAGTGAGATATCGTATTAGTTGATTGTGAATACATTTCTCCAATAGTTTGGATAGTGGAGAGAGGATAGAGATGGATCGATAGTTGGTTAGATCATTGATATTGCCACCTTTGTGTAATGGGGTTATAGGTTCATACATTAGTACTAAGCTAACTGCCCTTGTGAGCCATTTTAAGCCTAGCCAATTATCCCTTGTGAGACTCAAACCTTGCACCTTGTGTTTGTAAGGCAAACACCTTAACCATTAGGCCACTCCAATCTGATGGATTTTTTCCAGAGTGTGGGAATATTGGATTCTATGATGGAGCCATTTATGAGGATGCTGACAGGGTAGACTATTGCATCAGCAGCAAGTCTGAGATATTCTGGCGGAAGGTTGCTGGTGGATAGGGAGCTAGGTTTTAGTTTTTTACGATGTGTATGCACTAGTGAAGTGGGTACAGCATCTAGAGAGAGACAGAAGAATCTGTTGGATTGTTTATTGAGGTTCCTATAGGAGGCAAGTTGTTTGTATGGATGTTTTGCCTGAGTTACGTCTATAGGGTGTAGATTGTTTGTGAGGTTGGAGAGAGTATTAGGTAGACAGCGATTTAAAAGGTTTGGAATAACATTGATAAAGTGGGAGTTAAACATTTGAGCTACTTCATGTGGCTCTTTGTCGTGGACTGGTGATGGGCTTTCTAAGGTTCCAGGATTAAGGAGTAATGATACAGATTTCCAAAATTTGTCAGTCAATAGTACAACAGGCTTTGCAATCAACACACATCTTCTGAACTAGAAGTTCTAATGACTGACAGTTTTGTATTAGAACACTACCCCACCAGATGCACAGTAGCAAGCACAGCCCAAACCCCACCCAACACCTTGTGCATGAACTTAGTTTGTGGAGGTGGGAATAAACGTAAGACGGCCTTCATTGGCAATATGAATATTCAAAACATTAGATTGTACTTCAATATCAATATTCAAAACATTAGATTGTACTTCAATATGAATATTCAGAACATAATATTGTACTTCAAATTGTTCGTGCAAGCTTCTGACTAGCGACCCGAACGCAACACGTAAGGAATGCACATAAGCAATTGTAGTTCTTGGTAGAAGACAGCTCATTTTAGGCTACTTCTGTAATGCAGCAAGCTCATGGAAAGACAGTAAAAGTACTCATGTCAAGAACCAATGTGTACATGGCGGGGTGCTGCAAATGCGATTACTATACAAACTATACCACAGAAACTCATCTGGGGAGAAATAAGGTGAACAGCAAAGTTCACAAAAATGCATGCTACTATTAGAAACGCAAGTAAGTTCAGTCTAGAAACATCAGAAAATAAAAATGAAGGTTGCTGCCAGATTAGGTTATAAGGTCCCATGTGTGCAGCACCACATCCCTGGTTATTTTATTTCTTTTTTACTTTACCACAAAATGTCAACCTGTACATTTCAGCTCTGTGCAGCATGACATCCCTGGTTATTTTATTTCTTTTTTACTTTACCACAAAATGTCAACCTGTACATTTCAGCTCTGTGCAGCACCACATCCCTGGGTATGTTATTTTTTTACTTTACAACTATATGGCAACCTGTACATTTCAGCTCTGTGCAGCACCACATCCCTGGTTATGTTATTTTACTTTACCACTATATGTCAACCTGTACATTTCAGCTCTGTGCAGCATGAAATCCCTGGTGATGTTATTTTTACTTTAACACTATATGTCAACCTGTACATTTCAACTCTGTGCAGCACCACATCCCTGGTTATGTTATTTTTACTTTAACACTATATGGCAACCTGTACATTTCAGCTCTGTGCAGCACCACATCCCTGGTTATGTTATTTTTACTTTACCACTATATGACAACCTGTACATTTCAGCTCTGTGCAGCATGACACCCCTGGTTATGTTGTTTTTTTACTTTTCCACTATATGTCAACCTGTACATTTCAGCTCTGTGCAGCACCACATCCCTGGTTATGTTATTTTTACTTTACCACTATATGTCAACCTGTACATTTCAGCTCTGTGCAGCATGACATCCCTGGTTATGTTGTTTTTTACTTTACCACTATATGGCAACTTGTAAATTTCAGCTCTTTGCAGCACCACATCCCTGGTTATGTTATTTTTTACGTTACCACTATATGTCAACCTGTACATTTCAGCTCTGTGCAGCACCACATCCCTGGTTATGTTATTTTTTCCTTTACCACAATATGTTAACCTGTACATTTCATCTCTGTGCAGCATGACATCCCTGGTTATGTTATTTTTTTACATTACCACTATATGACAACCTGTACATTTCAGCTCTGTGCAGCACCAGATCCCTGGTTATGTTATGTTTTACTTTACCACTATACGACAAACTGTATGTTTCAGCTCTGTGCAGCACCACATCCCAGGTTGTTATTTTATACGTTACCACTACATGACAACCTGTACATTTCACCTCTGTGCAGCATGACATCCCTGGTTATGTTATGTTTTACTTTACCACTATATGTCAACCTGTACATTTCAGCTCTGTGCAGCACCACATCCGTGGTTATATTATTTTATACGTTACCACTATATGTTAACCTGTACATTTCAGCTCTGTACAGCACCACATCCCAGGTTATGTTATTTTTACTTTATCACTATATGGCAACCTGTACATTTCAGCTCTGTGCAGCATGACATCCCTGGTTATGTTATTTCTTTACTTTACCACTATATGACAACCTGTACATTTCAGCTCTGTGCAGCACCACATCCCTGGTTATGTTATTTTTTACGTTACCACTATATGTCAACCTGTATAATTCAGCTCTGTACAGCATGACATCCCTGGTTATGTTATTTTTTGTTACCATTATACAACAAACTGTACGTTTCAGCTCTGTGCAGCACCACATCCCTGGATATGTTATTTTTTACTTTACCACTATATGACAACATGTACATTTCAGCTCTATGCAGCATGACATCCCTAGTTGTGTTATTTTTTACTTTACCACTATATGTCAACATGTACATTTCAGCTCCGTGCAGCACCACATCCCTGGTTATGTTGTTTTTTACTTTACCACAACCTGTCATCCCTGGTTATGTTGTTTTTTACTTTACCACTATATGGCAACTTGTAAATTTCAGCTCTTTGCAGCACCACATCCCTGGTTATGTTATTTTTTACGTTACCACTATATGTCAACCTGTACATTTCAGCTCTGTGCAGCACCACATCCCTGGTTATGTTATTTTTTCCTTTACCACAATATGTTAACCTGTACATTTCATCTCTGTGCAGCATGACATCCCTGGTTATGTTATTTTTTTACATTACCACTATATGACAACCTGTACATTTCAGCTCTGTGCAGCACCAGATCCCTGGTTATGTTATGTTTTACTTTACCACTATATGACAAACTGTATGTTTCAGCTCTGTGCAGCACCACATCCCAGGTTGTTATTTTATACGTTACCACTACATGACAACCTCTACATTTCACCTCTGTGCAACATGACATCCCTGGTTATGTTATGTTTTACTTTACCACTATATGTCAACCTGTACATTTCAGCTCTGTGCAGCACCACATCCGTGGTTATATTATTTTATATGTTACCACTATATGTTAACCTGTACATTTCAGCTCTGTACAGCACCACATCCCACGTTATGTTATTTTTACTTTATCACTATATGGCAACCTGTACATTTCAGCTCTGTGCAGCACCACATCCCTGGATATGTTATTTTATACGTTACCACTACATGACAACCTGTACATTTCAGCTCTGTGCAGCATGACATCCCTGGTTATGTTGTTTTTTACTTTACCACTATATGTCAACCTGTACATTTCAGCTCTGTGCAGCACCACATCCCTAGTTGTGTTATTTTTTACTTTGCCACTATATGTCAACCTGTACATTTCAGCTCTGTGCAGCACCACATCCCTGGTTATGTTATTTTTTTACTTTACCACTATATGACAACCTGTACATTTCAGCCCTGTGCAGACCCACATCCCTGGTTATGCTATTTTTAACTTTACCATTATATGACAACATGTACATTTCAGCTCTATGCAGCATGACATCCTAGTTGTGTTATTTTTTACTTTACCACTATATGTCAACATGTACATTTCAGCTCTGTGCAGCAACACATCCCTAGTTATGTTATTTTTTTACTTTACCACTATATGTCAACATGTACATTTCAGCTCTGTGCACCTCCACATCCCTGGTTATGTTGTTTTTTTTATTTTACCACTATATGTCAACCTGTACATTTCAGCTCTGTGCAGCACCACATCCCTGGTTATGTTGTTTTTTTTTACTTTACCACTACATGTCAACCTGTACATTTCAGCTCTGTGCAGCACCACATCCCTGGTTATGTTATTTTTTTACTTTACCACTATATGTCAACCTGTACATTTCAGCTCTGTGCAGCAACACATCCCTGGTTATGTTATTTTTTACTTTACCACTATAGGGCAACCTGTACATTTCAGCTCTGTGCAGTATGACATCCCTGGTTATGTTGTTTTTTACATTACCACTATATGGCAACCTGTACATTTCAGCTCTGTGCAGAACCACATCCCTGGTTATGTTATTTTTTTACTTTACCACTATATGTCAACCTGTACATTTCAGCTCTGTGCAGCATGACATCCCGACATCCCTGGTTATGTTATTTTATACGTTACCACTATATGTCAACCTGTACATTTCATCTCTGTGCAGCATGACATCCCTGTTTATGTTATTTTTTATGTTACCACTATATGACAACCTGTACATTTCAACTCTGTGCAGCATGACATCCCTGGTTATGTTATTTTATACGTTACCACTATATGTTAACCTGTACATTTCAGCTCTGTGCAGCATGACATCCCTGGTTATGTTATTTTTTACTTTACAACTATATGCCAACCTGTACATTTTAGCTTTGTGCAACACCACATCCCTGGTTATGTTATTTTTTTAATTTACCACTATTTGTCAACCTGTACATTTCAGCTCTGTGCGGCATGACATCCCTGGTTATGTTATTTTTTTACTTTACCACTATATGTCAACCTGTACATTTCAGCTCTGTGCAGCATGACATCCCTGGTTATGTTATTTTTTACTTTACCACTATATGTCAGCCTGTACATTTCAGCTCTGTGCAGCATGACATCCCTGGTTATGTCATTTTTTACTTTACCACTATATGTCTACCTGTACATTTCAGCTCCGTGCAGCACCACATCCCTGCTTATGCTATTTTTTACTTTACCACTATATGTTAACCTGTACATTTCAGCTCTGTGCAGCACCACATCCCTGGTTATGTTATTTTTTTACTTTACCACTATATGACAACCTGTACATTTCAGCTCTGTGCAGCACCACATCCCTGGTTATGTTATTTTTTTACTTTACCACTATATGTTAATCTGTACATTTCAGCTCTGTGCAGCACCACATCAATGGTTATGACATTTTTTTTTACTTTACCACTATATGTCAACTTGTACATTTCAGCTCTGTGCAGCACCACATCCCTGGTTATGTTATTTTTTACTTTACCACTATATGACAACCTGTACATTTCAGCTCTGTGCACCTCCACATCCCTGGTTATGTTGTTTTTTATTTTACCACTATATGGCAACCTGTACATTTCAGCTCTGTGCAGCACCACATCCTTGGTTATGTTATTTTTTTACTTTACCACTATATGGCAACCTGTACATTTCAGCTCTGTGCAGCACCACATCCTTGGTTATGTTATTTTTTACTTTACCACTATATGGCAACCTGTACATTTCAGCTCTGTGCAGCATGACATCCCTGGTTATGTTATTTCATACTTTACCACTATATGTTAATCTGTACGTTTCAGCTCGGTGCAGCACCACATCCCTGGTTATGTTGTTTCTTTTTTACGTTACCACTATATGGCAACCTGTACATTTCAGCTCTGCCCAGCACCACATCCCTGGTTATGTTATTTTTTACTTTACCACTATATGGCAACCTGTACATTTCAGCTCTGCCCAGCACCACATCCCTGGTTATGTTATTTTTTCCTTTACCACTATATGTTAACCTGTACATTTCAGCTCTGTGCAGCATGACATCCCTGGTTATGTTATTTTATACATTGCCACTATATGGCAACCTGTACATTTCAGCTCTGTGCAGCACCACATCCCTGGTTATGTTATTTTTTACTTTACCACTATATGGCAACCTGTACATTTCAGCTCTACGCAGCACCACATCCCTGGTAATGTTATTTTTTTACTTTCGCACTATATGGCAACCTATACATTTCAGTCAGTGCAGCATGACATCCCTGGTTTTGTTATTTTATACTTTACCACTATATGGCAACCTGTACATTTCAGCTCTGTGCAGCACAACATCCCTGGTAATGTTATTTTTTTACGTTCGCACTATATGACAACCTGTACATTTCAGCTCTGTGCAGCATGACATCCCTGGTTATGTTATTTTTTTACTTTACCACTATATGTTAATCTGTACATTTCAGCTCTGTGCAGCACCACATCCATGGTTATGTCATTTTTTACTTTACCACTATATGACAGCCTGTACATTTCAGCTCTGTGCATCATAACATCCCTGGTTATGTTGTTTTTTACTTTACCACTATATGGCAACCTGTACATTTCAGCTCTGTGCCGCACCACATCCATGGTTATGTTATTTTTTACTTTACCACTATATGTCTACCTGTACATTTCAGCTCTGTGCAGCACCACATCAATGGTTATGACATTTTTTTTTACTTTACCACTATATGGCAACCTGTACATTTCAGCTCTGTGCAGCACCACATCCCTGGTTATGTTATTTTTTACTTTACCACTATATGGCAACCTGTACATTTCAGCTCTATGCAGCATGACATCCCTGCTTATGTTATGTTTTACTTTACCACTATATGGCAACCTGTACATTTCAGCTCTGTGCAACACCACATCAATCGTTATGTTATTTTTTTACTTTACCACTATATGTCAACCTGTACATTTCACCTCTGTGCAGCACCACATCACTGGTTATGTTAATTTTTATTTTACCACTATATGTCAACCTGTACATTTCAGCTCTGTGCAGCACCACATCCCTGGTTATGTTATTTTTTACTTTACCACTATATGACAACCTGTACATTTCAGCTCTGTGCACCTCCACATCCCTGGTTATGTTGTTTTTTATTTTACCACTATATGGCAACCTGTACATTTCAGCTCTGTGCAGCATGACATCCCTGCTTATGTTATGTTTTACTTTACCACTATATGGTAACCTGTACATTTCAGCTCTGTGCAGCACCACATCAATTGTTATGTTATTTTTTACTTTACCACTATATGTCAACCTGTACATTTCAGCTCTGTGCAGCACCACATCCCTGGTTATGTTATTTTTACTTTACCACTATGTGTCAGCCTGTACATTTCAGCTTTGTGCAACACCACATCCCTGGTTATGTTATTTTTTTTAATTTACTACTATATGTCAACCTGTACATTTCAGCTCTGTGCAGCATGACATCCCTGGTTATGTTATTTTTTATGTTACCACTATATGGCAACCTGTACATTTCAGCTCTGTGCAGCACCACATCCCTGGTTATGTTATTTTTTTACTTTACCACTATATGGCAACCTGTACATTTCAGCTCTGTGCAGCACAACATCCTTGGTTATGTTATTTTTTTACTTTACCACTATATGTCAACCTGTACATCTCAGCTCTGTGCAGCACCACATCCCTGGTTATGTTATTTTTACTTTACCACTATGTGTCAGCCTGTACATTTCAGCTTTGTGCAACACCACATCCCTGGTTATGTTATTTTTTTAATTTACCACTATATGTCAACCTGTACATTTCAGCTCTGTGCAGTATGACATCCCTGGTTATGTTATTTTTTTACGTTACCACTATATGGCAATCTGTACATTTCAGATCTGCGCAGCACCACATCCCTGGTTATGTTATTTTTTCTTTACCACTATATGGCAACCTGTACATTTCAGCTCTGTGCAGCATGACATCCCTGGTTATGTTGTTTTTTACTTTACCACTATATATCATCCTGTACATTTCAGCTCTGTGCAGCATGACATCCCTGGTTATGTTATTTTTTTACTTTACCACTATATGTTAACCTGTACATTTCAGCTCTGTGCAGCACCACATCCCTGGTTATGTTATTTTTTTACTTTACCACTATATGGCAACCTGTACATTTCAGCTCTGTGCAGCACCACATCCCTGGTTATGTTATTTTTTTACTTTACCACTATATGTCAACCTGTACATTTCAGCTCTGTGCAGCACCACATCCCAGGTTATGTTATTTTTTTATTTTACCACTATATGTTAACCTGTATATTTCAGCTATGTGCAGCACCACATCCCTGGTTATGTTATTTTTTACTTTACCACTATGTGTCAGCCTGTACATTTCAGCTCGGTGCAGCACCACATCCCTGGTTATGTTATTGTTTACTTTACCACTATATATCATCCTGTACATTTCAGCTCTGTGCAGCATGACATCCCTGGTTATGTTATTTTTTTACTTTACCACTATATGTTAACCTGTACATTTCAGCTTTGTGCCGCACCATATCCATGGTTATGCTATTTTTTACTTTACCACTATATGGCAACCTGTACATTTCAGCTGTGTGCAGCACCACATCCCTGGTTATGTTATTTTTTACTTTACCACTATATGGCAACCTGTACATTTCAGCTCTATGCAGCATGACATCCCTGCTTATGTTATGTTTTACTTTACCACTATATGGCAACCTGTACATTTCAGCTCTGTGCAACACCACATCAATCATTATGTTATTTATTTACTTTACCACTATATGTCAACCTGTACATTTCACCTCTGTGCAGCACCACATCACTGGTTATGTTATTTTTTTACTTTACCACTATATGTCAACCTGTACATTTCAGCTCTGTGCAGCACCACATCCCTGGTTATGTTATTTTTTACTTTACCACTATATGACAACCTGTACATTTCAGCTCTGTGCACCTCCACATCCCTGGTTATGTTGTTTTTTATTTTACCACTATATGGTAACCTGTACATTTCAGCTCTGTGCAGCACCACATCCCTAGTTGTGTTATTTTTTACTTTGCCACTATATGTCAACCTGTACATTTCAGCTCTGTGCAGCACCACATCCCTGGTTATGTTATTTTTTTACTTTACCACTATATGACAACCTGTACATTTCAGCCCTGTGCAGACCCACATCCCTGGTTATGCTATTTTTAACTTTACCATTATATAACAACATGTACATTTCAGCTCTATGCAGCATGACATCCCTAGTTGTGTTATTTTTTTACTTTACCACTATATGTCAACATGTACATTTCAGCTCTGTGCACCTCCACATCCCTGGTTATGTTGTTTTTTTTATTTTACCACTATATGTCAACCTGTACATTTCAGCTCTGTGCAGCACCACATCCCTGGTTATGTTATTTTTTTACTTTACCACTATATGTCAACCTGTACATTTCAGCTCTGTGCAGCAACACATCCCTGGTTATGTTATTTTTTACTTTACCACTATATGGCAACCTGTACATTTCAGCTCTGTGCAGTATGACATCCCTGGTTAAGTTGTTTTTTACATTACCACTATATGGTAACCTGTACATTTCAGCTCTGTGCAGAACCACATCCCTGGTTATGTTATTTTTTTACTTTACCACTATATGTCAACCTGTACATTTCAGCTCTGTGCAGCATGACATCCCTGGTTATGTTATTTTATACGTTACCACTATATGTCAACCTGTACATTTCAGCTCTGTGCAGCATGACATCCCTGTTTATGTTATTTTTTACGTTACCACTATATGGCAACCTGTACATTTCAACTCTGTGCAGCATGACATCCCTGGTTATGTTATTTTATACGTTACCACTATATGTTAACCTGTACATTTCAGCTCTGTGCAGCATGACATCCCTGGTTATGTTATTTTTTACTTTACCACTATATGCCAACCTGTACATTTCAGCTCTGTGCAACACCACATCCCTGGTTATGTTATTTTTTTAATTTACCACTATTTGTCAACCTGTACATTTCAGCTCTGTGCGGCATGACATCCCTGGTTATGTTATTTTTTTACTTTACCACTATATGTCAACCTGTACATTTCAGCTCTGTGCAGCATGACATCCCTGGTTATGTCATTTTTTACTTTACCACTATATGTCAACCTGTACATTTCAGCTCTGTGCAGCATAACATCCCTGGTATGTTATTTTTTACTTTACCACTATATGTCTACCTGTACATTTCAGCTCCGTGCAGCACCACATCCCTGCTTATGCTATTTTTTACTTTACCACTATATGTTAACCTGTACATTTCAGCTCTGTGCAGCACCACATCCCTGGTTATGTTATTTTTTTACTTTACCACTATATGACAACCTGTACATTTCAGCTCTGTGCAGCACCACATCCCTGGTTATGTTATTTTTTTACTTTACCACTATATGTTAATCTGTACATTTCAGCTCTGTGCACCTCCACATCCCTGGTTATGTTGTTTTTTATTTTACCACTATATGGCAACCTGTACATTTCAGCTCTGTGCAGCACCACATCCTTGGTTATGTTATTTTTTTACTTTACCACTATATGGCAACCTGTACATTTCAGCTCTGTGCAGCACCACATCCTTGGTTATGTTATTTTTTACTTTACCACTATATGGCAACCTGTACATTTCAGCTCTGTGCAGCATGACATCCCTGGTTATGTTATTTTTTACTTTACCACTATATGGCAACCTGTACATTTCAGCTCTGTGCAGCACCACATCCCTGGTTATGTTATTTTTTACTTTACCACTATATGACAACCTGTACATTTCAGCTCTGTGCAGCATGACATCCCTGGTTATGTTATTTTTTACTTTACCACTATATGGCAACCTGTACATTTCAGCTCTGTACAGCACCACATCCCTGGTTATGTTATTTTTTTACTTTACCACTATATGTTAATCTGTACATTTCAGCTCTGTGCAGCACCACATCCATGGTTATGTTGTTTTTTACTTTACCACTATATGGCAACCTGTACATTTCAGCTCTGTGCCGCACCACATCCATGGTTATGTTATTTTTTACTTTACCACTATATGTCAACCTGTACATTTCAGCTCTGTGCAGCACCACATCCCTGGTTATGTTATTTTTTTACTTTACCACTATATGGCAACCTGTACATTTCAGCTCTGTACAGCACCACATCCCTGGTTATGTTATTTTTTTTACCACTATATGGCAACCTGTACATTTCAGCTCTGTGCAGCACCACATCCCTGGATATGTTATTTTATACTTTACCACTATATGGCAACCTGTACATTTCAGCTCTGTGCAGCATGACATCCCTGGTTATGTTATGTTTTACTTTACCACTATATGGCAACCTGTACATTTCAGCTCTGTGCCGCACCACATCCATGGTTATGTTATTTTTACTTTACCACTATATGTCTACCTGTACATTTCAGCTCTGTGCAGCACCACATCCCTGGTTATGTTATTTTTTACTTTACCACTATATGTCAACCTGTACATTTCAGCTCTGTGCAGCACCACATCCCTGGTTATGTTGTTTTTTTGTTTTACCACTATATGTCAACCTGTACATTTCAGCTCTGTGCAGCACCACATCCCTGGTTATGTTATTTTTTACTTTACCACTATATGTCAACCTGTACATTTCAGCTCTGTGCAGCACCACATCCCTGGTTATGTTATTTTTACTTTACCACTATATTGCAACCTGTACATTTCAGCTCTGTGCAGCACCACATCCCTGGTTATGTTATTTTTACTTTACCACTATATATCAACCTGTACATTTCAGCTTTGTGCAGCACCACATTCTTGGTTATGTTATTTTTTACTTTACCACTATATGTCAACCTGTACATTTCAGCTCTGTGCAGCACCACATCCCTGGTTATGTTATTTTTTTAATTTACCACTATATGTCAACCTGTACATTTCAGCTCTGTGCAGCACCACATCCCTGGTTATGTTATTTTTTACTTTACCACTATATGTCAACCTGTACATTTTAGCTCTGTGCAGCATGACATCCCTGCTTATGTTATGTTTTACTTTACCACTATATGGCAACCTGTACATTTCAGCTCTGTGCAGCACCACATCCTTGGTTATGTTATTTTTTTACTTTACCACTATATGGCAACCTGTACATTTCAGCTCTGTGCAGCACCACATCCCTGGTTATGTTATTTTTTTACTTTACCACTATATGTCAACCTGTACATTTCAGCTCTGTGCAGCACCACATCCCTGGTTATGTTATTTTTTACTTTACCACTATATGTCAGCCTGTACATTTCAGCTCTGTGCAGCACCACATCCCTGGATATGTTATTTTATACGTTACCACTACATGACAACCTGTACATTTCAGCTCTGTGCAGCACCACATCCCTGGTTATGTTGTTTTTTTGTTTTACCACTATATCGCAACCTGTACATTTCAGCTTTGTGCAGCACCACATTCTTGGTTATGTTATTTTTTTAATTTACCACTATATGTCAACCTGTACATTTCAGCTCTGTGCAGCACCACATCCCTGGTTATGTTATTTTTATTTTACCACTATATATCAACCTGTACATTTCAGCTTTGTGCAGCACCACATTCTTGGTTATGTTATTTTTTACTTTACCACTATATGTCAACCTGTACATTTTAGCTCTGTGCAGCATGACATCCCTGCTTATGTTATGTTTTACTTTACCACTATATGTCAACCTGTACATTTTAGCTCTGTGCAGCATGACATCCCTGCTTATGTTATGTTTTACTTTACCACTATATGGCAACCTGTACATTTCAGCTCTGTGCAGCACCACATCCTTGGTTATGTTATTTTTTTACTTTACCACTATATGGCAACCTGTACATTTCAGCTCTGTGCAGCACCACATCCTTGGTTATGTTATTTTTTACTTTACCACTATATGTCTACCTGTACATTTCAGCTCCGTGCAGCACCACATCCCTGCTTATGCTATTTTTTACTTTACCACTATATGTTAACCTGTACATTTCAGCTCTGTGCAGCACCACATCCCTGGTTATGTTATTTTTTACTTTACCACTATATGTCAACCTGTACATTTCAGCTCTGTGCAGCATGACATCCCTGCTTATGTTATGTTTTACTTTCGCACTATATGTTAACCTGTACATTTCAGCTCTGTGCAGCACCACATCCCTGGTTATGTTATTTTTTTACTTTACCACTATATGGCAACCTGTACATTTCAGCTCTGTGCAACACCACATCCCTGGTTATGTTATTTTTTACTTTACCACTATATGGCAACCTGTACATTTCAGCTCTGTGCAGCATGACATCCCTGCTTATGTTATGTTTTACTTTACCACTATATGGCAACCTGTACATTTCAGCTCTGTGCAGCACCACATCAATCGTTATGTTATTTTTTTACTTTACCACTATATGGCAACCTGTACATTTCAGCTCTGTGCAGCACCACATCCTTGGTTATGTTATTTTTTACTTTACCACTATATGTCAACCTGTACATTTCAGCTCTGTGCA
Organism: Protopterus annectens; assembly: GCF_019279795.1. Lineage (NCBI taxonomy): Eukaryota > Metazoa > Chordata > Ceratodontiformes > Protopteridae > Protopterus > Protopterus annectens. The sequence continues at coordinate 1,350,824,797 of NC_056747.1, forward strand.
GCACCACATCCCTGGTTATGTTATTTTTTACTTTACCACTATATGACAACCTGTACATTTCAGCTCTGTGCAGCACCACATCCCTGGTTATGTTATTTTTTACTTTACCACTATATGTCAACCTGTACATTTCAGCTCTGTGCAGCACCACATCCCTGGTTATGTTATTTTTTTTATTTACCACTATATGTCAACCTGTACATTTCAGCTCTGTGCTGCACCACATCCCTGGTTATGTTATTTTATACGTTACCACTATATGTCAACCTGTACATTTCAGCTCTGTGCAACACCACATCCCTGGTTATGTTATTTTTTTAATTTACCACTATATGTCAACCTGTACATTTCAGCTCTGTGCAGCATGACATCCCTGGTTATGTTATTTTTTTACTTTACCACTATATGGCAACCTGTACATTTCAGCTCTGTGCAGCACCACATCCCTGGTTATGTTATTTTTTTACTTTACCACTATATGTCAACCTGTACATTTCAGCTCTGTGCAGCACCACATCCCTGGTTATGTTATTTTTTACTTTACCACTATATGTCAGCCTGTACATTTCAGCTCTGTGCAGCACCACATCCCTGGTTATGTTATTTTTTTACTTTACCACTATATGGCAACCTGTACATTTCAGCTCTGTGCAGCACCACATCCCTGGTTATGTTATTTTTTTACTTTACCACTATATGTTAACCTGTACATTTCAGCTCTGTGCAGCACCACATCCCTGGTTATGTTATTTTTTTACTTTACCACTATATGTTAACCTGTACATTTCAGCTCTGTGCAGCACCACATCCCTGGTTATGTTATTTTATACGTTACCACTACATGACAACCTGTACATTTCAGCTCTGTGCAGCATGACATCCCTGGTTATGTTATTTTTTACTTTACCACTATATGGCAACCTGTACATTTCAGCTCTGTACAGCACCACATCCCTGGTTATGTTATTTTTTTACTTTACCACTATATGTCAACCTGTACATTTCAGCTCTGTGCAGCACCACATCCCTGGTTATGTTATTTTTTACTTTACCACTATATGTCAGCCTGTACATTTCAGCTCTGTGCAGCACCACATCCCTGGATATGTTATTTTTACTTTACCACTATATGTCAACCTGTACATTTCAGCTCGGTGCAGCACCACATCCCTGGTTATGTTATTTTTTTATTTTACCACTATATGTCAACCTGTACATTTCAGCTCTGTGCAGCAGGACATCCCTGGTTATGTTATTTTATACGTTACCACTATATGTCAACCTGTACATTTCAGCTCTGTGCAGCACCACATCCCTGGTTATGTTGTTTTTTTTTACTTTACCACTACATGTCAACCTGTACATTTCAGCTCTGTGCAGCACCACATCCCTGGTTATGTTATTTTTTTACTTTACCACTATATGTCAACCTGTACATTTCAGCTCTGTGCAGCAACACATCCCTGGTTATGTTATTTTTTACTTTACCACTATATGGCAACCTGTACATTTCAGCTCTGTGCAGAACCACATCCCTGGTTATGTTATTTTTTTACTTTACCACTATATGTCAACCTGTACATTTCAGCTCTGTGCAGCACCACATCCCTGGTTATGTTATTTTTTACTTTACCACTATATGGCAACCTGTACATTTCAGCTCTGTGCAGCACCACATCCCTGGTTATGTTATTTTTTACTTTACCACTATATGTCAACCTGTACATTTCACCTCTGTGCAGCACCACATCCCTGGTTATGTTATTTTTTTACTTTACCACTATATGTCAACCTGTACATTTCAGCTCTGTGCAGCACCACATCCCTGGTTATGTTATTTTTTCCTTTACCACTATATTGCAACCTGTACATTTCAGCTCTGTGCAGCATGACATCCCTGCTTATGTTATGTTTTACTTTACCACTATATGGCAACCTGTACATTTCAGCTCTGTGCAGCACCACATCAATCGTTATGTTATTTTTTACTTTACCACTATATGTCAACCTGTACATTTCAGCTCTGTGCAGCACCACATCCCTGGTTATGTTATTTTTATTTTACCACTATATATCAACCTGTACATTTCAGCTTTGTGCAGCACCACATTCTTGGTTATGTTATTTTTTAATTTACCACTATATGTCAACCTGTACATTTCAGCTCTGTGCAGCACCACATCCCTGGTTATGTTATTTTTTTACTTTACCACTATATGTCAACCTGTACATTTCAGCTCTGTGCAGCACCACATCCCTGGTTATGTTATTTTTTACTTTACCACTATATGTCAGCCTGTACATTTCAGCTCTGTGCAGCACCACATCCCTGGATATGTTATTTTATACGTTACCACTACATGACAACCTGTACATTTCAGCTCTGTGCAGCATGACATCCCTGGTTATGTTGTTTTTTACTTTACCACTATATGTCAACCTGTACATTTCAGCTCTGTGCAGCATGACATCCCTGGTTATGTTGTTTTTTACTTTACCACTATATGTCAACCTGTACATTTCAGCTCTGTGCAGCACCACATCCCTGGTTATGTTATTTTTTTTACTTTACCACTATATGACAACCTGTACATTTCAGCCCTGTGCAGACCCACATCCCTGGTTATGTTACTTTT
>NC_056747.1:1350827932-1350977932 GCF_019279795.1 Protopterus annectens
GTTTTTTTCCACATGTACTTCACCTTGGCACAACTTGTTATTTTTTAACTAATCACCTGTCACACTCTTTTTTTTACTTTACTATATCTGTACATTGGATTTTATTATTACCTATCCTGTCACACTCTGTACCATCCCTGGTTATGTTATTTTTTCTTTACCACTATGTGTCAGCCTGTACATTTCAGCTTTGTGCAACACCACATCCCTGGTTATGTTATTTTTTTTACTTTACCACTATATGTCAACCTGTACATTTCAGCTCTGTGCAGCATGACATCCCTGGTTATGTTATTTTACTTTACCACTATATGACAACCTGTACATTTCAGCTCTGTGCAGCACCACATCCCTGGTTATGTTATTTTTTACTTTACCACTATATGTCAACCTGTACATTTCAGCTCTGTGCAGCATGACATCCCTGGTTATGTTATTTTATACGTTACCACTATATGTCAACCTGTACATTTCAGCTCTGTGCAGCACCACATCCCTGGTTATGTTATTTTTTTACTTTACCACTATATGGCAACCTGTACATTTCAGCTCTGTGCAGCACAACATCCTTGGTTATGTTATTTTTTTACTTTACCACTATATGTCAACCTGTACATTTCAGCTCTGTGCAGCATGACATCCCTGGTTATGTTATTTTTACTTTACCACTATTTGTCAACCTGTACATTTCAGCTCTGTGCAGCACCACATCCCTGGTTATGTTATTTTTACTTTACCACTATATATCAACCTGTACATTTCAGCTTTGTGCAGCACCACATCCCTGGTTATGTTATTTTTTACTTTACCACTATATGTCATCCTGTACATTTCAGCTCTGTGCAGCACCACATCCCTGGTTATGTTATTTTTACTTTACCACTATATGTTAACCTGTACATTTCAGCTCTGTGCAGCACCACATCCTTGGTTATGTTATTTTTACTGTACCACTATATGTCTACCTGTACATTTCAGCTCTGTGCAGCACCACATCCCTGGTTATGTTATTTTTTACTTTACCACTATATGTCAGCCTGTACATTTCAGCTCTGTGCAGCACCACATCCCTGGATATGTTATTTTTACTTTACCACTATATGTTAACCTGTACATTTCAGCTCTGTGCAGCACCACATCCCTGGTTATGTTATTTTTTTACTTTACCACTATATGACAACCTGTACATTTCAGCTCTGTGCAGCACCATATCCCTGGTTATGTTATTTTTTACTTTACCACTATATGTCAACCTGTACATTTCAGCTCTGTGCAGCACCACATCCCTGGTTATGTTATTTTTTACTTTACCACTATATGTTAACCTGTACATTTCAGCTCTGTGCAGCATGACATCACTGGTTATGTTATTTTTTACGTTACCACTATATGTCAACCTGTACATTTCAGCTCTGTGCAGCACCACATCCCTGGTTATGTTATTTTTTACTTTACCACTATATGTCAGCCTGTACATTTCAGCTCTGTGCAGCACCACATCCCTGGTTATGTTATTTTTATTTTACCACTATATATCAACCTGTACATTTCAGCTTTGTGCAGCACCACATTCTTGGTTATGTTATTTTTTCTTTACCACTACATGACAACCTGTACATTTCAGCTCTGTGCAGCATGACATCCCTGGTTATGTTGTTTTTTACTTTACCACTATATGTCAACCTGTACATTTCAGCTCTGTGCAGCACCACATCCCTGGTTATGTTATTTTTTACTTTACCACTATATGTCAACCTGTACATTTCAGCTCTGTGCAGCACCACATCCCTGGTTATGTTGTTTTTTTACTTTACCACTACATGTCAACCTGTACATTTCAGCTCTGTGCAGCACCACATCCCTGGTTATGTTATTTTTTACTTTACCACTATATGTCAACCTGTACATTTCAGCTCTGTGCAGCACCACATCCCTGGTTATGTTATTTTTATTTTACCACTATATGTCAATCTGTACATTTCAGCTCTGTGCAGCACCACATCCCTGGTTATGTTATTTTTTTTACTTTACCACTATATGTCAACCTGTACATTTCAGCTCTGTGCAGCATGACATCCCTGGTTATGTTATTTTTTACTTTACCACTATATGTCAACCTGTACATTTCAGCTCTGTGCAGCACCACATCCCTGGTTATGTTATTTTTACTTTACCACTATATGTCAACCTGTACATTTCAGCTCTGTGCAGCATGACATCCCTGGTTATGTTATTTTTTACTTTACCACTATATGTCAACCTGTACATTTCAGCTCTGTGCAGCACAACATCCCTGGTTATGTTATTTTTTTTATTTTACCACTATTTGTCAACCTGTACATTTCAGCTCTGTGCAGCACCACATCCCTGGTTATGTTATTTTTTACTTTACCACTATGTGTCAGCCTGTACATTTCAGCTCGGTGCAGCACCACATCCCTGGTTATGTTATTTTTTTATTTTACCACTATATGTTAACCTGTATATTTCAGCTCTGTGCAGCACCACATCCCTGGTTATGTTGTTTTTTACTTTACCACTATATGTCAACCTGTACATTTCAGCTCTGTGCAGCACCACATCCCTGGTTATGTTATGTTTTACTTTGCCACTATATGTCAACCTGTACATTTCAGCTCTGTGCAGCACCACATCCCTGGTTATGTTATTTTTACTTTACCACTATATGTCAACCTGTACATTTCAGCTCTGTGCAGCAACACATCCCTGGTTATGTTATTTTTTACTTTACCACTATATGGCAACCTGTACATTTCAGCTCTGTGCAGAACCACATCCCTGGTTATGTTATTTTTTTACTTTACCACTATATGTCAACCTGTACATTTCAGCTCTGTGCAGCATGACATCCCTGGTTATGTTATTTTATACGTTACCACTATATGTCAACCTGTACATTTCAGCTCTGTGCAACACCACATCCCTGGTTATGTTATTTTTTTAATTTACCACTATTTGTCAACCTGTACATTTCAGCTCTGTGCAGCACCACATCCCTGGTTATGTTATTTTTACTTTACCACTATATGTCAACCTGTACATTTCAGCTCTGTGCAGCACCACATACCTGGTTATGTTGTTTTTTTTTACTTTACCACTACATGTCAACCTGTACATTTCAGCTCTGTGCAGCACCACATCCTTGGTTATGTTATTTTTTTTACTTTACCACTATATGTCAACCTGTACATTTCAGCTCTGTGCTGCAACACATCCCTGGTTATGCTATTTTTACTTTACCACTAAATGTCAACCTGTACATTTCAGCTCTGTGCAGCAACACATCCCTGGTTATGTTATTTTTTACTTTACCACTATATGGCAACCTGTACATTTCAGCTCTGTGCAGAACCACATCCCTGGTTATGTTATTTTTTTTACTTTACCACTATATGTTAACCTGTACATTTCAGCTCTGTGCAGCACCACATCCCTGGTTATGTTATTTTTTACTTTACCACTATATGTCAACCTGTACATTTCAGCTCTGTGCAGCACCACATCCCTGGTTATGTTATTTTTTACTTTACCACTATATGTCAGCCTGTACATTTCAGCTCTGTGCAGCACCACATCCCTGGATATGTTATTTTATACGTTACCACTATATGGCAACCTGTACATTTCAGCTCTGTGCAGCACCACATCAATCGTTATGTTGTTTTTTACTTTACCACTATATGTCAACCTGTACATTTCAGCTCTGTGCAGCACCACATCCCTAGTTGTGTTATTTTTTACTTTGCCACTATATGTCAACCTGTACATTTCAGCTCTGTGCAGCACCACATCTCTGGTTATGTTATTTTTTACTTTACCACTATATGTCAACCTGTACATTTCAGCTCTGTGCAGCACCACATCCCTGGTTATGTTATTTTTATTTTACCACTATATGTCAACCTGTACATTTCAGCTCTGTGCAGCACCACATCCCTGGTTATGTTATTTTTTTAATTTACCACTATATGTCAACCTGTACATTTCAGCTCTGTGCAGCACCACATCCCTGGTTATGTTATTTTTTACTTTACCACTATATGTCAACCTGTACATTTTAGCTCTGTGCAGCAACACAGCCCTGGTTATGTTATTTTTTACTTTACCACTATATGGCAACCTGTACATTTCAGCTCTGTGCAGCACCACATCCCTGGTTATGTTATTTTTTACTTTACCACTATATGTCAACCTGTACATTTCAGCTCTGTGCAGCACAACATCCCAGGTTATGTTATTTTTTTATTTTACCACTATATGTCAACCTGTACATTTCAGCTCTGTGCAGCACCACATCCCTGGTTATGTTATTTTTTACTTTACCACTATGTGTCAGCCTGTACATTTCAGCTATGTACAGCATCACATCCCTGGTTATGTTATGTTTTACTTTACCACTATATGTCAACCTGTACATTTCACCTCTGTGCAGCACCACATCCCTGGTTATGTTATTTTTTTACTTTACCACTATATGTCAACCTGTACATTTCAGCTCTGTGCAGCACCACATCCCTGGTTATGTTATTTTTACTTTACCACTATATGTCAACCTGTACATTTCAGCTCTGTGCAGCACCACATCCCTGGTTATGTTATTGTTTACTTTACCACTATATGTCAAGCTGTACATTTCAGCTCTGTGCAGCACCACACCCCTGGTTATGTTATTTTTTACTTTACCACTATATGTCAACCTGTACATTTCAGCTCTGTGCAGCACCACATCCCTGGTTATGTTGTTTTTTACTTTACCACTATATGTCAACCTGTACATTTCAGCTCTGTGCAGCACCACATCCCTGGTTATGTTATTTTTACTTTACCACTATATGTCAACCTGTACATTTCAGCTCTGTGCAACACCACATCCCTGGTTATGTTATTTTTACTTTACCACTATATGTCAACCTGTACATTTCAGCTCTGTGCAGCACCACATCCCTGGTTATGTTATTTTTACTTTACCACTATATGTCAACCTGTACATTTCAGCTCTGTGCAGCACCACATCCCTGGTTATGTTATTTTTACTTTACCACTATATGTCAGCCTGTACATTTCAGCTCTGTGCAGCATGACATCCCTGGTTATGTTATGTTTTACTTTGCCACTATATGTCAACCTGTACATTTCAGCTCTGTGCAGCACCACATCCCTGGTTATGTTATTTTTACTTTACCACTATATGTCAACCTGTACATTTCAGCTCTGTGCAGCACCACATCCCTGGTTATGTTATTTTTTTACTTTACCACTATATGTCAACCTGTACATTTCAGCTCTGTGCAGCAACACATCCCTGGTTATGTTATTTTTACTTTACCACTATATGTCAACCTGTACATTTCAGCTCTGTGCAGCATGACATCCCTGGTTATGTTATTTTATACGTTACCACTATATGTCAACCTGTACATTTCAGCTCTGTGCAACACCACATCCCTGCTTATGTTATGTTTTACTTTACCACTATATGTCAACCTGTACATTTCAGCTCTGTGCAGCACCACATCCCTGGTTATGTTATTTTTTTACTTTACCACTATATGTCAACCTGTACATTTCAGCTCTGTGCAGCACCACATCCATGGTTATGTTATTTTTTACTTTACCACTATATGTCAACCTGTACATTTCAGCTCTGTGCAGCACCACATCCCTGGTTATGTTATTTTTTTAATTTACCACTATATGTCAACCTGTACATTTCAGCTCTGTGCAGCACCACATCCCTGGTTATGTTATTTTTTACTTTACCACTATATGTCAACCTGTACATTTCAGCTCTGTGCAGCACCACATCCCTGCTTATGTTATGTTTTACTTTACCACTATATGGCAACCTGTACATTTCAGCTCTGTGCAGCACCACATCCTTGGTTATGTTATTTTTTTACTTTACCACTATATGGCAACCTGTACATTTCAGCTCTGTGCAGCACCACATCCTTGTTTATGTTATTTTTACTTTACCACTATATGTCAAGCTGTACATTTCAGCTCTGTGCAGCACCACATCCCTGGTTATGTTATTTTTTACTTTACCACTATATGTCAGCCTGTACATTTCAGCTCTGTGCAGCACCACATCCCTGGTTATGTTATTTTTTACTTTACCACTATATGTCAACCTGTACATTTCAGCTCTGTGCAGCACCACATCCCTGGTTATGTTATTTTTACTTTACCACTATATGTCAACCTGTACATTTCAGCTCTGTGCAGCACCACATCCCTGGTTATGTTATTTTTACTTTACCACTATATGTCAACTTTTACATTTCAGCTCTGTGCAGCACCACATCCCTGGTTATGTTATTTTTTACTTTACCACTATATGACAACCTGTGCATTTCAGCTCTGTGCACCTCCACATCCCTGGTTATGTTTTTTTACTTTACCACTATATGTCACCCTGTACATTTCAGCTCTATGCACCTCCACATCCCTGGTTATGTTGTTTTTTATTTTACCACTATATTGCAACCTGTACATTTCAGCTCTGTGCAGCACCACATCAATCGTTATGTTATTTTTTACTTTACCACTATATGTCAACCTGTACATTTCAGCTCTGTGCAGCACCACATCCCTGGTTATGTTATTTTTTACTTTACCACTATATGTCAACCTGTACATTTCAGCTCTGTGCAGCACCACATCCATGGTTATGTTATTTTTATTTTACCACTATATATCAACCTGTACATTTCAGCTCTGTGCAGCACCACATCCCTGGTTATGTTATTTTTACTTTACCACTATATGTCAACCTGTACATTTCAGCTCTGTGCAGCACCACATCCCTGGTTATGTTGTTTTTTACTTTACCACTATATGGCAACCTGTACATTTCAGCTCTGTGCCGCACCACATCCATGGTTATGTTATTTTTTACTTTACCACTATTTCGCAACCTGTACATTTCAGCTTTGTGCAGCACCACATTCTTGGTTATGTTATTTTTTTAATTTACCACTATATGTCAACCTGTACATTTCAGCTCTGTGCAGCACCACATCCCTGGTTATGTTATTTTTACTTTACCACTATATGTCAACCTGTACATTTCAGCTCTGTGCAGCACCACATCCCTGGTTATGTTATTTTATACGTTACCACTATATGACAACCTGTACATTTCAGCTCTGTGCAGCACCACATCCCTGGTTATGTTATTTTTTACTTTACCACTATATGTCAACCTGTACATTTTAGCTCTGTGCAGCATGACATCCCTGCTTATGTTATTTTTACTTTACCACTACATGTCAACCTGTACATTTCAGCTCTGTGCAGCACCACATCCCTGGTTATGTTATTTTTACTTTACCACTATATGTCAACCTGTACATTTCACCTCTGTGCAGCACCACATCCCTGGTTATGTTATTTTTTCCTTTACCACTATATGTCAACCTGTACATTTCAGCTCTGTGCAGCACGACATCCCTGGTTATGTTATTTTTATTTTACCACTATATATCGACCTGTACATTTCAGCTTTGTGCAGCACCACATTCTTGGTTATGTTATTTTTTTACTTTACCACTATATGTCAACCTGTACATTTCAGCTCTGTGCAGCACCACATCCCTGGTTATGTTATTTTTATTTTACCACTATATATCGACCTGTACATTTCAGCTCTGTGCAGCACCACATCCCTGGTTATGTTATTTTTACTTTACCACTATATATCAACCTGTACATTTCAGCTCTGTGCAGCACCACATCCCTGGTTATGTTATTTTTACTTTGCCACTATATGTCAACCTGTACATTTCAGCTCTGTGCAGCACCACATCCCTGGTTATGTTATTTTTTTTACTTAACCACTATATGACAACCTGTACATTTCAGCTCTGTGCAGCACCACATCCCTGGTTATGTTATTTTTTTACTTTACCACTATATGTCAACCTGTACATTTCAGCTCTGTGCAGCACCACATCCCTGGTTATGTTATTTTTACTTTACCACTATATGTCAACCTGTACATTTCAGCTCTGTGCAGCAACACATCCCTGGTTATGTTATTTTTTACTTTACCACTATATGGCAACCTGTACATTTCAGCTCTGTGCAGCACCACATCCCTGGTTATGTTATTTTTTACTTTGCCAATATATGTCAACCTGTATATTTCAGCTCTGTGCAGAACCACATCCCTGGTTATGTTATTTGTTTACTTTACCACTATATGTCAAACTGTACATTTCAGCTATGTGCAGCATGACATCCCTGGTTATGTTATTTTTTTACTTTACCACTATATGTCAACCTGTACATTTCACCTCTGTGCAGCACCACATCCCTGGTTATGTTATTCTTTTACTTTACCACTATATGTCAACCTGTACATTTCAGCTCTGTGCAGCACCACATCCCTGGTTATGTTATTCTTTTACTTTACCACTATATGTCAACCTGTACATTTCAGCTCTGTGCAGCACCACATCCCTGGTTATGTTATTTTTTACTTTACCACTATATGACAACCTGTACATTTCAGCTCTGTGCACCTCCACATCCCTGGTTATGTTGTTTTTTATTTTACCACTATATGGCAACTTGTACATTTCAGCTCTGTGCAGCATGACATCCCTGGTTATGTTATGTTTTACTTTGCCACTATATGTCAACCTGTACATTTCAGCTCTGTGCAGCACCACATCCCTGGTTATGTTATTTTTTACTTTGCCACTATATGTCAACCTGTACATTTCAGCTCTGTGCAGCACCACATCCCTGGTTATGTTATTTTTTCTTTACCACTATGTGTCAGCCTGTACATTTCAGCTTTGTGCAACACCACATCCCTGGTTATGTTATTTTTTACTTTACCACTATATGGCAACCTGTACATTTCAGCTTTGTGCAACACCACATCCCTGGTTATGTTATTTTTTTTACTTTACCACTATATGTCAACCTGTACATTTCAGCTCTGTGCAGCATGACATCCCTGGTTATGTTATTTTTTACTTTACCACTATATGGCAACCTGTACATTTCAGCTCTGTACAGCACCACATCCCTGGTTATGTCATTTTTTACTTTACCACTATATGTCAACCTGTACATTTCAGCTCTGTGCAGCACCACATCCCTGGTTATGTTATTTTTATTTTACCACTATTTGTCAACCTGTACATTTCAGCTCTGTGCAGCACCACATCCCTGGTTATGTTATTTTTATTTTACCACTATATATCAACCTGTACATTTCAGCTCTGTGCAGCACCACATCCCTGGTTATGTTATTTTTTACTTTACCACTATATGTCAACCTGTACATTTTAGCTCTGTGCAGCATGACATCCCTGCTTATGTTATGTTTTACTTTACCACTATATGTCAACTTGTACATTTCAGCTCTGTGCAGCACCACATCCCTGGTTATGTTATTTTTTACTTTACCACTATATGTCAACCTGTACATTTCAGCTCTGTGCAGCATGACATCCCTGCTTATGTTATGTTTTACTTTACCACTATATGGCAACCTGTACATTTCAGCTCTGTGCAGCACCACATCAATCGTTATGTTATTTTTTACTTTACCACTATATGTCAACCTGTACATTTCAGCTCTGTGCAGCACCACATCCCTGGTTATGTTATTTTTATTTTACCACTATATATCAACCTGTACATTTCAGCTTTGTGCAGCACCACATTCTTGGTTATGTTATTTTTTTAATTTACCACTATATGTCAACCTGTACATTTCAGCTCTGTGCAGCACCACATCCCTGGTTATGTTATTTTTTACTTTACCACTATATGTCAACCTGTACATTTCAGCTCTGTGCAGCACCACATCCCTGGTTATGTTATTTTTTACTTTACCACTATATGTCAACCTGTACATTTTAGCTCTGTGCAGCATGACATCCCTGCTTATGTTATTTTTACTTTACGACTATATGTCAGCCTGTACATTTCAGCTCTGTGCAGCACCACATCCCTGGATATGTTATTTTTTACTTTACCACTATATGTCAACCTGTACATTTCAGCTCTGTGCAGCACCACATCCCTGGTTATGTTATTTTTTACTTTACCACTATATGTCAACCTGTACATTTCAGCTCTGTGCAGCACCACATCCCTGGTTATGTTATTTTTACTTTACCACTATATATCAACCTGTACATTTCAGCTTTGTGCAGCACCACATTCTTGGTTATGTTATTTTTTTAATTTACCACTATATGTCAATCTGTACATTTCAGCTCTGTGCAGCACCACATCCCTGGTTATGTTATTTTTTACTTTACCACTATATGTCAACCTGTACATTTCAGCTCTGTGCAGCACCACATCCCTGGTTATGTTATTTTTTACTTTACCACTATATGTCAACCTGTACATTTTAGCTCTGTGCAGCATGACATCCCTGCTTATGTTATGTTTTACTTTACCACTATATATCAACCTGTACATTTCAGCTCTGTGCAGCACCACATCCCTGGTTATGTTATTTTTGTACTTTACCACTATATGGCAACCTGTAAATTTCAGCTCTGTGCAGCACCACATCCCTGGTTATGTTATTTTTTACTTTACCACTATGTGTCAGCCTGTACATTTCAGCTCGGTACAGCACCACATCCCTGGTTATGTAATTGTTTACTTTACCACTATATGTCAACCTGTACATTTCAGCTCTGTGCAGCACCACATCCCTGGTTATGTTATTTTTACCACTATATGTCAGCCTGTACATTTCAGCTCTGTGCAGCACCACATCCCTGGATATGTTATTTTATACATTACCACTACATGACAACCTGTACATTTCAGCTCTGTGCAGCACCAGATCCCTGGCTATGTTATTTTTGTACTTTACCACTATATGGCAACCTGTAAATTTCAGCTCTGTGCAGCACCACATCCCTGGTTATGTTATTTTTTTACTTTACCACTATATGTCAACCTGTACATTTCAGCTCTGTGCAGCACCACATCCCTGGTTATGTTATTTTTTACTTTACCACTATATGTCAACCTGTACATTTCAGCTCTGTGCAGCACCACATCAATCGTTACGTTATTTTTTACTTTACCACTATATGTCAACCTGTACATTTCAGCTCTGTGCAGCACCACATCCCTGGTTATGTTATTTTTACTTTACCACTATATGTCAACCTGTACATTTCAGCCCTGTGCAGCACCACATCCCTGGTTATGTTATTTTTACTTTACCACTATATGTCAACCTGTACATTTCAGCTCTGTGCAGCACCACATCCCTGGTTATGTTATTTTTTACTTTACCACTATATGTCAACCTGTACATTTTAGCTCTGTGCAGCACCACATCCCTGGTTATGTTATTTTTTACTTTACCACTATATGTCAACCTGTACATTTCAGCTCTGTGCAGCATGACATCCCTGGTTATGTTATTTTTTACTTTACCACTATATGCCAACCTGTACATTTTAGCTTTGTGCAACACCACATCCCTGGTTATGTTATTTTTATTTTACCACTATTTGTCAACCTGTACATTTCAGCTCTGTGCAGCACCACATCCCTGGTTATGTTATTTTTTTACTTTACCACTATATGTCAACCTGTACATTTCAGCTCTGTGCAGCACCACATCCCTGGTTATGTTGTTTTTTTTACTTTACCACTACATGTCAACCTGTACATTTCAGCTCTGTGCAGCAACACATCCCTGGTTATGTTATTTTTTACTTTACCACTATATGGCAACCTGTACATTTCAGCTCTGTGCAGCATGACATCCCTGGTTATGTTATTTTATACGTTACCACTATATGTTAACCTGTACATTTCAGCTCTGTGCAGCAGGACATCCCTGGTTATGTTATTTTTACTTTACCACTATATGGCAACCTGTACATTTCAGCTCTGTGCAGCACCACATCAATCGTTATGTTATTTTTTACTTTACCACTATATGTCAACCTGTACATTTCAGCTCTGTGCAGCACCACATCCCTGGTTATGTTATTTTTTACTTTACCACTATATGTCAACCTGTACATTTCAGCTCTGTGCAGCACCACATCCCTGGTTATGTTGTTTTTTTTATTTTACCACTATATCGCAACCTGTACATTTCAGCTTTGTGCAGCACCACATCCCTGGTTATGTTTTTTTTTATTTTACCACTATATGGCAACCTGTACATTTCAGCTCTGTGCAGCATGACATCCCTGCTTATGTTATGTTTTACTTTACCACTATATGGCAACCTGTACATTTCAGCTCTGTGCAGCACCACATCCTTGGTTATGTTATTTTTTCCTTTACCACTATATGTCAACCTGTACATTTCAGCTCTGTGCAGCACCACATCCCTGGTTATGTTATTTTTATTTTACCACTATATATCAACCTGTACATTTCAGCTTTGTGCAGCACCACATTCTTGGTTATGTTATTTTTTTAATTTACCACTATATGTCAACCTGTACATTTCAGCTCTGTGCAGCACCACATCCCTGGTTATGTTATTTTTTACTTTACCACTATATGACAACCTGTACATTTCAGCTCTGTGCACCTCCACATCCCTGCTTATGTTATGTTTTACTTTACCACTATATGGCAACCTGTACATTTCAGCTCTGTGCAGCACCACATCAATCGTTATGTTATTTTTTACTTTACCACTATATGTCAACCTGTACATTTCAGCTCTGTGCAGCACCACATCCCTGGTTATGTTATTTTTACTTTACCACTATATATCAACCTGTACATTTCAGCTTTGTGCAGCACCACATCCCTGGTTATGTTATTTTTACCACTATATGTCAACCTGTACATTTCAGCTCTGTGCAGCACCACATCCCTGGTTATGTTATTTTTTACTTTACCACTATATGTCAACCTGTACATTTTAGCTCTGTGCAGCATGACATCCCTGCTTATGTTATTTTTTACTTTACCACTATATGTCAACCTGTACATTTCAGCTCTGTGCAGCACCACATCCCTATTTGTGTTATTTTTTACTTTGCCACTATATGTCAACCTGTACATTTCAGCTCTGTGCAGCACCACATCCCTAGTTGTGTTATTTTTTACTTTACCACTATATGTCAACATGTACATTTCAGCTCCGTGCAGCACCACATCCCTGGTTATGTTATTTTTACTTTACCACTATATGTCAGCCTGTACATTTCAGCTCTGTGCAGCACCACATCCCTGGATATGTTATTTTATACGTTACCACTACATGACAACCTGTACATTTCAGCTCTGTGCAGCACCACATCCCTGGTTATGTTATTTTTTACTTTACCACTATATGTCAGCCTGTACATTTCAGCTCTGTGCAGCACCACATCCCTGGATATGTTATTTTATACATTACCACTACATGACAACCTGTACATTTCAGCTCTGTGCAGCATGACATCCCTGGTTATGTTGTTTTTTACTTTACCACTATATGTCAACCTGTACATTTCAGCTCTGTGCAGCACCACATCCCTAGTTGTGTTATTTTTTACTTTGCCACTATATGTCAACCTGTACATTTCAGCTCTGTGCAGCACCACATCCCTGGTTATGTTATTTTTTTTACTTAACCACTATATGACAACCTGTACATTTCAGCTCTGTGCAGCACCACATCCCTGGTTATGTTATTTTTTTACTTTACCACTATATGTCAACCTGTACATTTCAGCTCTGTGCAGCACCACATCCCTGGTTATGTTATTTTTACCACTATATGTCAGCCTGTACATTTCAGCTCTGTGCAGCACCACATCCCTGGATATGTTATTTTATACGTTACCACTACATGACAACCTGTACATTTCAGCTCTGTGCAGCACCACATCCCTGGATATGTTATTTTATACGTTACCACTACATGACAACCTGTACATTTCAGCTCTGTGCAGCATGACATCCCTGGTTATGTTGTTTTTTACTTTACCACTATATGTCAACCTGTACATTTCAGCTCTGTGCAGCACCACATCCCTAGTTGTGTTATTTTTTACTTTGCCACTATATGTCAACCTGTACATTTCAGCTCTGTGCAGCACCACATCTCTGGTTATGTTATTTTTTACTTTACCACTATATGACAACCTGTACATTTCAGCTCTGTGCAGCACCACATCCCTGGTTATGTTATTTTTTACTTTACCACTATATGTCAACCTGTACATTTCAGCTCTGTGCAGCACCACATCCCTGGTTATGTTATTTTTACTTTACCACTATATGTCAACCTGTACATTTCAGCTCTGTGCAGCACCACATCCCTGGTTATGTTATTTTTTATTTTACCACTATATGTCAACCTGTACATTTCAGCTCTGTGCAGCACCACATCCCTGGTTATGTTATTTTTTACTTTACCACTATGTGTCAGCCTGTACATTTCAGCTCTGTGCAGCACCACATCCCTGGTTATGTTATTTTTTACTTTACCACTATATGTTAACCTGTATATTTCAGCTATGTGCAGCACCACATCCCTGGTTATGTTATTTTTTACTTTACCACTATATATCATCCTGTACATTTCAGCTCTGTGCAGCACCACATCCCTGGTTATGTTATTTTTTACTTTGCCACTATATGTCAACCTGTACATTTCAGCTCTGTGCAGCACCCCATCTCTGGTTATGTTATTTTTACTTTACCACTATATGTCAACCTGTACATTTCAGCTCTGTGCAGCACCACATCCCTGGTTATGTTATTTTTACTTTACCACTATATATCAACCTGTACATTTCAGCTCTGTGCAGCACCACATCCCTGGTTATGTTATTTTTCCTTTACCACTATATGTCAACCTGTACATTTCAGCTCTGTGCAGCACCACATCCCTGGTTATGTTATTTTTATTTTACCACTATATATCAACCTGTACATTTCAGCTTTGTGCAGCACCACATCCCTGGTTATGTTATTTTTTAATTTACCACTATATGTCAACCTGTACATTTCAGCTCTGTGCAGCACCACATCCCTGGTTATGTTATTTTTTACTTTACCACTATATGTCAACCTGTACATTTCAGCTCTGTGCAGCATGACATCCCTGGTTATGTTATTTTTTACTTTACCACTATATGTCAACCTGTACATTTCAGCTCTGTGCAGCACCACATCCCTGGTTATGTTATTTTTTACTTTACCACTATATGTCAACCTGTACATTTCAGCTCTGTGCAGCATGACATCCCTGGTTATGTTATTTTTTACTTTACCACTATATGTCAACCTGTACATTTCAGCTCTGTGCAACACCACATCCCTGGTTATGTTATTTTTTACTTTACCACTATATGTCAACCTGTACATTTCAGCTCTGTGCAGCACCACATCCCTGGTTATGTTATTTTTAATTTACCACTATATGTCAATCTGTACATTTCAGCTCTGTGCAGCACCACATCCCTGGTTATGTTATTTTTTACTTTACCACTATATGTCAACCTGTACATTTCAGCTCTGTGCAACACCACATCCCTGGTTATGTTATTTTTACTTTACCACTATATGTCAACCTGTACATTTCAGCTCTGTGCAGCACCACATCCCTGGTTATGTTATTTTTACTTTACCACTATATATCAACCTGTACATTTCAGCTCTGTGCAGCACCACATCCCTGATTATGTTATTTTTTTACTTTACCACTATATGTCAACCTGTACATTTCACCTCTGTGCAGCACCACATCCCTGGTTATGTTATTCTTTTACTTCACCACTATATGTCAACCTGTACATTTCAGCTCTGTGCAGCACCACATCCCTGGTTATGTTATTTTTTACTTTACCACTATATGACAACCTGTACATTTCAGCTCTGTGCACCTCCACATCCCTGGTTATGTTGTTTTTTATTTTACCACTATATGGCAACCTGTACATTTCAGCTCTGTGCAGCATGACATCCCTGGTTATGTTATGTTTTACTTTGCCACTATATGTCAACCTGTACATTTCAGCTCTGTGCAGCACCACATCCCTGGTTATGTTATTTTTTACTTTACCACTATATGTCAACCTGTACATTTCAGCTCTGTGCAGCACCACATCCCTGGTTATGTTATTTTTTACTTTACCACTATATGTCAACCTGTACATTTCAGCTCTGTGCAGCACCACATCCCTGGTTATGTTATTTTTATTTTACCACTATATATCAACCTGTACATTTCAGCTTTGTGCAGCACCACATCCCTGGTTATGTTATTTTTTACTTTACCACTATATGTCAACCTGTACATTTCAGCTCTGTGCAGCACCACATCCCTGGTTATGCTATTTTTTTACTTTACCACTATATGTCAACCTGTACATTTTAGCTCTGTGCAGCATGACATCCCTGCTTATGTTATGTTTTACTTTACCACTATATGGCAACCTGTACATTTCAGCTCTGTGCAGCACCACATCCCTGGTTATGTTATTTTTTACTTTACCACTATATGTCAACCTGTACATTTCAGCTTTGTGCAACACCACATCCCTGGTTATGTTATTTTTTTTATTTTACCACTATTTGTCAACCTGTACATTTCAGCTCTGTGCAGCACCACATCCCTGGTTATGTTATTTTTTACTTTACCACTATATGTCAACCTGTACATTTCAGCTCTGTGCAGCACCACATCCCTGGTTATGTTATTTTTTACTTTACCACTATGTGTCAGCCTGTACATTTCAGCTCGGTGCAGCACCACATCCCTGGTTATGTTATTTTTTACTTTACCACTATATGGCAACCTGTACATTTCAGCTCTGTGCAGCACCACATCCCTGGTTATGTTATTTTTTACTTTACCACTATATGTCAACCTGTACATTTCAGCTCTGTGCAGCACCACATCCCTGGTTATGTTATTTTTTACTTTACCACTATATGTCAACCTGTACATTTCAGCTCTGTGCAGCACCACATCCCTGGATATGTTATTTTTACTTTACCACTATATGTCAACATGTACATTTCAGCTCTGTGCAGCACCACATCCCTGGTTATGTTATTTTTACTTTACCACTATATGTCAACCTGTACATTTCAGCTCTGTGCAGCACCACATCCCTGGTTATGTTATTTTTACTTTACCACTATATGTCAACCTGTACATTTCAGCTCTGTGCAGCACCACATCCCTGGTTATGTTATTTTTTACTTTACCACTATATGTCAACCTGTACATTTCAGCTCTGTGCAGCACCACATCCCTGGTTATGTTATTTTTTACTTTACCACTATATGTCAACCTGTACATTTCAGCTCTGTGCAGCACCACATCCCTGGTTATGTTATTTTTACTTTACCACTATATGTCAACCTGTACATTTCAGCTCTGTGCAGCACCACATCCCTGGTTATGTTATTTTTACTTTACCACTATATATCAACCTGTACATTTCAGCTTTGTGCAGCACCACATCCCTGGTTATGTTATTTTTACTTTACCACTATATGTCAACCTGTACATTTCAGCTCTGTGCAGCACCACATCCCTGGTTATGTTATTTTTTACTTTACCACTATATGTCAACCTGTACATTTCAGCTCTGTGCAGCACCACATCCCTGGTTATGTTATTTTTTACTTTACCACTATATGTCAACCTGTACATTTTAGCTCTGTGCAGCAACACATCCCTGGTTATGTTATTTTTTACTTTACCACTATATGGCAACCTGTACATTTCAGCTCTGTGCAGAACCACATCCCTGGTTATGTTATGTTTTACTTTACCACTATATGGCAATCTGTACATTTCAGCTCTGTGCAGCACCACATCCTTGGTTATGTTATTTTTTACTTTACCACTATATGGCAACCTGTACATTTCAGCTCTGTGCAGCATGACATCCCTGGTTATGTTATTTCATACTTTACCACTATATGTTAATCTGTACATTTCAGCTCGGTGCAGCACCACATCCCTGGTTATGTTGTTTCTTTTTTACGTTACCACTATATGGCAACCTGTACATTTCAGCTCTGCCCAGCACCACATCCCTGGTTATGTTATTTTTTCCTTTACCACTATATGTTAACCTGTACATTTCAGCTCTGTGCAGCATGACATCCCTGGTTATGTTATTTTTTACTTTACCACTATATGGCAACCTGTACATTTCAGCTCTGTGCAGCACCACATCCCTGGTTATGTTATTTTTTACTTTACCACTATATGGCAACCTGTACATTTCAGCTCTACGCAGCACCACATCCCTGGTAATGTTATTTTTTACTTTCGCACTATATGTCAACCTGTACATTTCAGCTCTGTGCAGCACCACATCCCTGGTTATGTTATTTTTTTACTTTACCACTATATGACAACCTGTACATTTCAGCTCTGTGCACCTCCACATCCCTGGTTATGTTATTTTTAATTTACCACTATATGGCAACCTGTACATTTCAGCTCTGTGCAGCACCACATCCCTGGTTATGTTGTTTTTTAATTTACCACTATATGGCAACCTGTACATTTCAGCTCTGTGCAGCATGACATCCCTGCTTATGTTATGTTTTACTTTCGCACTATATGTTAACCTGTACATTTCAGCTCTGTGCAGCACCACATCCCTGGTTATGTTATTTTTTTACTTTACCACTATATGTTAATCTGTACATTTCAGCTCTGTGCAGCACCACATCAATGGTTATGACATTTTTTTTACTTTACCACTATATGTCAACTTGTACATTTCAGCTCTGTGCAGCACCACATCCCTGGTTATGTTATTTTTTACTTTACCACTATATGGCAACCTGTACATTTCAGCTCTATGCAGCATGACATCCTTGCTTATGTTATGTTTTACTTTACCACTATATGGCAACCTGTACATTTCAGCTCTGTGCAGCACCACATCCCTGGTTATGTTATTTTTTACTTTACCACTATATGTCAACCTGTACATTTCAGCTCTGTGCAGCACCACATCCCTGGTTATGTTATTTTTTTACTTTACCACTATATGTCAACCTGTACATTTCAGCTCTGTGCAGCACCACATCCCTGGTTATGTTATTTTTTACTTTACCACTATATGACAACCTGTACATTTCAGCTCTGTGCACCTCCACATCCCTGGTTATGTTGTTTTTTATTTTACCACTATATGGCAACCTGTACATTTCAGCTCTGTGCAGCATGACATCCCTGCTTATGTTATGTTTTACTTTACCACTATATGGCAACCTGTACATTTCAGCTCTGTGCAGCACCACATCCCTGGTTATGTTATTTTTACTTTACCACTATATGTCAACCTGTACATTTCAGCTCTGTGCAGCACCACATCCCTGGTTATGTTATTTTTACTTTACCACTATGTGTCAGCCTGTACATTTCAGCTTTGTGCAACACCACATCCCTGGTTATGTTATTATTTTTAATTTACTACTATATGTCAACCTGTACATTTCAGCTCTGTGCAGCATGACATCCCTGGTTATGTTATTTTTTACGTTACCACTATATGGCAACCTGTACATTTCAGCTCTGTGCAGCACCACATCCCTGGTTATGTTATTTTTTTACTTTACCACTATATGGCAACCTGTACATCTCAGCTCTGTGCAGCACCACATCCCTGGTTATGTTATTTTATACGTTACCACTATATGACAACCTGTACATTTCAGCTCTGTGCAGCACCACATCCCTGGTTATGTTATTTTTACTTTACCACTGTGTCAGCCTGTACATTTCAGCTTTGTGCAACACCACATCCCTGGTTATGTATTTTTTTTAATTTACCACTATATGTCAACCTGTACATTTCAGCTCTGTGCAGTATGACATCCCTGGTTATGTTATTTTTTTACTTTACTACTATATGGCAACCTGTACATTTCAGCTCTGTGCAGCATGACATCCCTGGTTATGTTGTTTTTTACTTTACCACTATATGTCACCCTGTACATTTCAGCTCTATGCAGCACCACATCCCTGGTTATGTTATTTTTTTCTTTACCACTATATGGCAACCTGTACATTTCAGCTCTGTGCAGCATGACATCCCTGGTTATGTTGTTTTTTACTTTACCACTATATGTCACCCTGTACATTTCAGCTCTGTGCAGCACCACATCCCTGGTTATGTTATTTTTTCTTTACCACTATATGGCAACCTGTACATTTCAGCTCTGTGCAGCACCACATCCCAGGTTATGTTATTTTTTATTTTACCACTATATGTTAACCTGTATATTTCAGCTATGTGCAGCACCACATCCCTGGTTATGTTATTTTTTACTTTACCACTATGTGTCAGCCTGTACATTTCAGCTCGGTGCAGCACCACATCCCTGGTTATGTTATTGTTTACTTTACCACTATATATCAACCTGTACATTTCAGCTCTGTGCAGCACCACATCCCTGGTTATGTTATTTTTTCTTTACCACTATATATCAACCTGTACATTTCAGCTCTGTGCAGCATGATATCCCAGGTTATGTTATTTTTTTACTTCACCACTATATGTTAACCTGTACATTTCAGCTCTGTGCAGCACCACATCCCTGGTTATGTTATTTTTTTACTTCACCACTATATGGCAACCTGTACATTTCAGCTCTGTGCAGCACCACATCCCTGGTTATGTTATTTTTTACTTTACCACTATATATCATCCTGTACATTTCAGCTCTGTGCAGCATGACATCCCTGGTTATGTTATTTTTTTACTTTACCACTATATGTTAACCTGTACATTTCAGCTCCGTGCAGCACCACATCCCTGGTTATGTTATTTTTTTACTTTACCACTATATGGCAACCTGTACATTTCACCTCTGTGCAGCACCACATCCCTGGTTATGTTATTTTTTTACTTTACCACTATATGTCAACCTGTACATTTCAGCTCTGTGCAGCACCACATCCCTGGTTATGTTATTTTTTACTTTACCACTATATGTCAGCCTGTACATTTCAGCTCTGTGCAGCTTGACATCCCTGGTTACGTTATTTTATACGTTACCATTATATGACAACCTGTACAGTTCAGCTCTGTGCAGCACCACATCCCTGGTTATGTTATTTTTTTTCTTATACCACAGAAAAAGGACTCCGCAGCAACCCTTGAAGAATTTAATCCACTTGAAAGACAAAAATTTACAATGACAAAATCTGCAAGAGCTGGTCTTCTTATCTCTAGCACCTTTTCAAAATAGCCTTTACAGAGTAAAAGATTCCTTATACTGACATTCAGATCTCTTTATATAGTAATTCAAACCCCTCCCAAGTCAGATACAATCAATTATTCAATTAAGTCAAAAAATCAGTTAAAAAATATAAAAGTATAAAAAACTTAACTTTTTTTTTTTTAAATTACAACCATTAAAGTAAACTTTTCCGTGAATAGTCATAATTCAATCCATTTGGTTTAAGTGTGTTGAATTTTAATATAAAATACAATTCTTTTTTCCTTAATATTTGTTTTATACATTTATCATTCAAGTATTTTATATTTTCAATGCTGTCCAACACTGTAACCCTAAGGCCCTCATTTCTTCCTTCATGATGACTATGAAAATGAGCAGCCAAGGGACTAGTTTCCTTATTATTTATAATGTCTCTGACATGCTCTTTAATTCTACAGGCTAATGTTCTTTTAGTCTCTCCGACATAAAACTTTTTGCATGGACATTCAATTCCATAAACTACTGCTACTGAATTGCAGTTGTAAGTTCCCCTAACGATAAAAGGAATACCATTAATCTTATCAAATTGTTTTACAATAAACCTACAAATGGTGCATTTGCCACATCTTTTAGTTCCCTGTTGAACAACTTGTGTATACATCAACATATTTGCCATTTTAAACCGGCTATGCGCCAAAAAATCTTGGATATTTCTACCCCTTTTATATGAGAAACTGATATTTTTATCAAACAAATAATCCACTTCCCTTTTTAATAAATTCCAACTACATGTCACATGTTCCTTAATATATTCTGTTAATATATAGAAGGTAGACACAAAATACACAACATGTTATTTTTTTACTTTACCACTATATGGCAACCTGTACATTTCAGCTCTGTGCATCACCACATCCCTGGTTATGCTATTTTTTACTTTACCACTATATGCCAACCTGTACATTTCAGCTCTGTGCAGCACCACATCCCTGGTTATGTTGTTTTTTTATTTTACCACTATATCGCAACCTGTACATTTCAGATATGTGCAGCATGACATCCCTGGTTATGCTATTTTTTTCGTTACCACTATATGACAACCTGTACATTTCAGCTCAGTGCAGCACCACATCCCTGGTTATTCTATTTTTTACTTTATGACTATATGTTAACCTGTACATTTCAGCTCTGTGCAGCACCACATCCCTGATTATATTTTTTACTTTACCACTATATGGCAACCTGTACATTTCAGCTGTGTGCAGCACCACATCCCTAGTTATGTTATTTTTTACTTTACCACTATATGGCAATGTGTACATTTCATCTCTGTGCAGCACCACATCCCTGGTTACCTTATTTTTTACTTTACCACTATATGGCAACCTGTACATTTCAGCGCTGTGCAGCATGACATCCATGGTTATGCTATTCTTTACGTTACCACTATATGACAACCTGTACATTTCAGCTCTGTGCAAACCCACATCCCTGATTATGTTATTTTTTTACTTTACCACTATATGGCAACCTGTAGATTTCAGCTCAGTGCAGCACCACATCCCTGGTTATGTTATTTTTTACTTTACTACTATATGTCAACATGTACATTTCAGCACTGTGCAGCACCATATCCCTGGTTATGTTATTTTTTACTTTTCAACTACTTGTCAACCTGTACATTTCAGCTCTGTGCAGCACCACAATGCTGGTTACATTATTTTTTACTTTACCACTATACGGCAACCTGTACATTTCAGCTCTGTGCAGCACCACATCCCTGGTTATTTTATTTTTTTACTTTACCACTATATGTCAACCTGTACATTTTAGCTCTGTGCAGCACCACATCCCTGGTTATGTTATTTTTTACTTTACCACTATATGTCAACCTGTACATTTCAGCTCTGTGCAGCATGACATCCCTGGTTATGTTATTTTATACGTTACCATTATATGACAACCTGTACAGTTCAGCTCTGTGCAGTGCCACATCCCTGGTTATGTTTTTTTTTTACTTTACCATTATATGTCAACCTGTACATTTCAGATCTGTGCAGCACCACATCCCTGGTTATGCTATTTTTTTTTACTTTACCAGTATATGTCAACTTGTACATTTCAGCTCTGCGCAGCACCACATCCCTGGTTATGTTGGTTTTTATTTTACCACTATATGGCAACCTGTACATTTCAGCTCTGTACAGCACCACATCCTTGGTTATGCTATTTTTTCTTACTTTACCACTATACGTCAACTTGTACATTTCAGCTCTGTGCAGCACCCCATCCCTGGTTATTCTATTTTTTACTTTACCACTATGTGTCAGCCTGTACATTTCAGTTCTGTGCAGCACCACATCCCTGGTTATGTTATTTTTTACGTCACCACTACATGACAACCTGTGCATTTCAGCTCTGTGCAGCATGAAATCCCTGGTTATGTTGTTTTTTTATTTTACCACTATATGACAACCTGTAAATTTTAGCTCTGTGCAGAACCACATCCCTGGTTATGTTATTTTTTACTTTACCACTATAAGTTATCCTGTACATTTCAGCTCTGTGCAGCATGACATCCCTGGTTATGTTATTTTATACGTTACCACTATATGACAACCTGTACATTTCAGCTCTGTGCAGCACCAGATCCCTGGTTATGTTATGTTTTACTTTACCACTATAGGACAACCCGTACATTTCAGCTCTGTGCAGCACCACATCCATGGTTATGTTATTTTATACGTTACCACTATGTGACAACCTGTACATTTTAGCTCTGTGCAGCACCAGATCCCTGGTTATGTTATGTTTTACTTTACCACTATATGACAACCCGTACATTTCAGCTCTGTGCAGCACCACATCCCTGGTTATGTTATTTTATACGTTACCACTATATGTCAGCCTGTACATTTCAGCTCTGTGCAGCATGACATCCCTGGTTATGTTATTTTATACGTTACCACTATATGACCACCCGTACATTTCAGCTCTGTGCAGCGCCAGATCCCTGGTTATGTTATTTTTTACTTTACCACTATATGTCAGCCTGTACATTTCAGCTCTGTGCAGCATGACATCCCTGGTTATGTTATTTTATACGTTACCATTATATGACAACCTATACATTTCAGCTCTGTGCAGCACCACATCCCTGGTTGTGTTATTTTTTTACTTTACCACAATATGTTAACCTGTACATTTCAGCTCTGTGCAGCACAACATCCCTGGTCATGTTATTTTTTTACTTTACCACTATATGTCAACCTGTACATTTCAGCTCTGTGCAGCACCACATCCCTGGTTATGTTATTTTTACTTTACCACTATATGTCAACCTGTACATTTCAGCTCTGTGCAGCATGACATCCCTGGTTATGTTATTTTATACGATACCACTATATGACAACCTGTACATTTCAGCTCTGTGCAGCACCGCATCCCTGGTTATGCTATATTTTTTTTTACTTTACCACTATATGTCAACCTGTACATTTCAGCTCTGTGCAGCACAACATCCCTGGTTATGATATATTTTTTTTAATTTACCACTATATGTCAACCTGTACATTTCAGCTTTGTGCAGCACCACATCCCTGGTTATGTTATTTTTACTTTACCACTATATGTCAACCTGTACATTTCAGCTCTGTGCAGCATGACATCCCTGGTTATGTTATTTTATACGATACCACTATATGACAACCTGTACATTTCAGCTCTGTGCAGCACCGCATCCCTGGTTATGCTATATTTTTTTTTACTTTACCACTATATGTCAACCTGTACATTTCAGCTCTGTGCAGCACAACATCCCTGGTTATGATATATATTTTTTTAATTTACCACTATATGTCAACCTGTACATTTCAGCTCTGTGCAACATCACATCCCTGGTTATGTTATTTTTTACTTTACCACTATATGTTAACATGTACATTTTAGCTCTGTGCAGCATGACATCCCTGCTTATGTTATGTTTTACTTTACCACTATATGGCAACCTGTACATTTCTGCTCTGTGCAGCACCATATCCCTCGTTATGTTATTTTTTACTTTACCACTATATGTCAACCTGTACATTTCAGCTTTGTGCAGCACCACATCCCTGGTTATGTTATTTTTTTACTTTACCACTATATCATCCCTGGTTATGTTATTTTTTTACTTTACCACTATATGTTAACCTGTACATTTCAGCTCGGTGCAGCACCACATCCCTGGTTACGTTATTTTTTACTTTACCACTATATGTCAACCTGTACATTTCAGATCTGTGTAGCATGACATCCCTGGTCATGTTTTTTTTTACTTTACCACTATATGTTAACCTGTACATTTCAGATCGGTAGTGCTGATTTTTCCTCCAGAGAGTTCTCAGGCTGATATATCCAGGTAACTTTAGGTGGTTATTCAGACAGTAAGCTTATAAAATAAGCATATTAAATACATATATTAACCGGCAAAATCACTTGACTTAACCGTAGTGAATCTGCTACTCATAACACTGCGAACAGAGTTATATATTATTATATTACTGCGCACTCTGTATAATACTGAGTTTGGGATGGCTATGAAGTGCGATTAAAAAGAAATGAAAGGATAAATATTTTTTAAAAGGACAATAAACAGAATAATGACTCCGCTTGAATGAACATATATGTTCAACATAGATATTGCCAACATTCTAGCTGACAGGTTCAGTGCAAATTTCTCCCCTCCCTCACCCCCACCCCCAAAAGAAGAAATACTTATCCCAGCTGAAAGTAATCTCCCTGTCATCTCAGATGTCCAAGTGAAAGCCGCCCTCAACAAAGCTAAAAACAGAGCATCAATGGGACCTTATGGTATCCCTGGTTGCTTGCTACGTGAACTCCAAGAGGAGCTAAACCCGCACATAAAAATGCTATTTAACCTTAGCCTTACTACAGGATATGTACCTGAACACTGGCGTACAGCAATAGTGGTCCCACTCCACAAAGGGGGTACCTCTACAGACCCTGGGAACTACCGCCCCATAAGCTTAACCAGCCTGGTCTGCAAAGCTATGGAAAAAATCATTATGGAACTCATAAACAGAGACATTGGGGACCTACAGACACTTGACCCCACCCAGTTTGGCTTTGTAAAGGGCAGATCCTGCCTTTTGAACCTTGTTGACTTTTTCAAAACAGTCACTAGAGCCATTGATGAGGGCAAAGCAGTCCATACAGCCTACCTGGACTTGGCTAAGGCCTTCGACACAATACCCCACTCAGGCATCATAGATAAGCTCAACAGCTTAAACGTAAACCCTTATGTCACTAGATGGGTTGCAAACTGGCTAAAGGACAGAACCCATAAAGTTAAAATTGCTGGAGCAATGTCAAACTCAAAGCCAGTCACAAGTGGTGTCCCACAGGGATCTGTCCTGGGACCCCTCTTGTTCGGCATTTATTTCTCAGATGTTAAAGCAAACATGGGAGGGTTGTGGCTAACAAAGTTCGCAGATGACTGCAAACTAGGCGCCATAGTCGATACACCAGCAGACGCATACATCCTACAAAAAGGCCTCACAGAAATGGACAACTGGTGCCAGAGTCATGGCCTTAAACTAAATGCCAAAAAATGTATAGTCATCCCCTTTGGGAAAAACAAAGTACCCACAAATTATCACATAGACAGCAACCCACTGAGTATGGAAAAAGTAATCAGAGACCTAGGGACCCAAGTCGACAGCAACCTCTCATTTGACACCCACGTTGCCAAAGTGGTTAGAAAAACATTCTACCTTGCACACCTTATCATGAAGGGATTCACATCAAGATCCAAGGATGTCATTGTACCCCTATACTCCTCCCTCATCAGACCCATGATTCAGTACAATGCCCCATTTGGTATGTACCTCACCTGGCATTTGCAACAGCTGGAGAGACCACAAAAGTACCTCACCAAGAGGATCAAGGGTCTCCAATATATGTCTTATTCTGACAGACTAAAGAAATTCCAGCTCTATTCAGTAGCATTCCGCCTGCTCAGAGGTGGTCTCTGCCTGACGTACAAGGGCATGTCCAATCAGGAACTGATGGACATGCTCCACCTCAAAAAATCCAAATCCATCAGAACCATGAGAGCTAAAGGCTTAAACCTCGGCACAAGTATGTATAGGACATGCTGGAGGGATAGATTCATAACCCAGAGGCGTCCTATGCTCTGGAACAAGATCCCAGTTCATGTTAGGCAGAGCCCCTCACTGACTCTCTTCAAGAGAAATCTTGATGAGTGGATGGGAGATCGTAAGTTTACCCCAGGGGTCACATCTGTGTCACTACTAGACAGGGGCACAGTAAACTACTTCTATTATATAAGGGGACCTTCACTGTGTCACTACTAGTCAGAGGCACAGTATTCTAAATCTGTGCATTTTTTTTTGTACCATTTCATGGGGTGGCGAAAGCCACATCACTATGGCTAGGCTTACAAATGCCCCAGGGCAGATAGCCTAATACTAAACTATGAAACACTTTCAGAAAACGGCACAGTACGACCACGCATTGAATATTCACGAAGAGACTTGCAAATCTGCATGACTTGTCAATCATGCAAGATTGACATGCCACGTCAGACACCCTTCCTATGCTAATCACTTTCGCTATGCCTATTTCCGGGCAGAAACGCCAGTGGGGGTAGTGTTCTAGTTTGTGTTGACGTTTAGTTTTCTGCAGCAACAGCGAGCTGCTATCAAACTGTTTAACACGGTATACAAACATGCAGTCCAGTTTTCTCCATTATCGTCAAATTTTACTGCTCTTGGAAGTTTTCCCTAATATTGGACATATTAGTCCTACCAAAAGGAAGAACAGCCTACCTTTCCCGAGAAAAAAATATTTGTAATGTTTTTACTGATTTCTATAGACTTGCATCACTTTATGGAAAACCCCATTTGCAAACAAACACACGTGATTTAGGTTCCTGAACATGTCCCTACATGTTGTCGCTGCACAACGGAAGTTAGTTGGTCTGGACCACTCTAATATCACGAATGGGGGTCTGCTAAATTCACATTTTCTTTGCGTTAATCTTCTTTGTGTCATGCTTCTAAGCTGATAAACAGACCCCAGAGAATCGTGTATTCTATTACAGATTATCATTTTTAAACCGCAATCCTTGATATTTTTTAGATTTCTACATTCTCTTTAGTATCGCCATCATATACTATGTATGCGGAGACGGTACCATTAAGAGTGAAGGGGGTTAACAAACAATCTTTCTTTTATTGTTAACTGCATGCGTTCTTTTTCGTAATATAGAAAACTCAGTTTTATTCTACACGTATTTTACTCGAAATGTTTGGATTTAGAGGATACTGCCTTTTTTGAGACTTAGGCGGTGGTCTGGTGAAATGGTTTCGCCTTAATAGCATAATGGTACGTTCCCAGGCGTACTGTTTCCTTTCTTTTCATACGCGGAGCCGCCGCCATGAGGTAAACGTGGTTACCTGACTTATTGGAGTATAATTAAGTTGTTGTGTTGAGTCTTTTAATTTACAATATTTGTTCTATTTACTCGCCTGACTGTTTTGGGATATAGTTCTAGCTAGGGGGGAAAGGCTTTGTTGATGTTTTTTATACAGTGCTATTTTCGGCCTTCAGGTCTGTGGTGTAGTGGGGCCCTTAAGCGAATGGCTGTACGTGGGATTTTTTTTTTTGTTAAAGTGGATATCGTGTTGGGAAACGGGTCTTGATAAAGTGGATTGCAGTGTAGTATTTATAGCGTACTGTACTTTCCAGTAGTTATGCACTTAAATTATCCCCCGTGTTTATTGGTGTCTTGATGGGTTTTTCCTCTTAATATTGTGACTCTACCTGTCTTGAATAACTGAGCTGCTCGTGTGCATTACTCCTATTTTTGTGGAGTGGGCTGTCATTATTTCAGTTATGTTTAACTTGATAAGTTTAAAAACTGAAAGGCATTTCTCTGGTCCAGTTTTTTACAGGGTTGTAATCAGTAGAATGAGTCGTACGTTTGTTTGTAACTGCTTTGCCTGATTCTCATTTGCTAATTGGCTGTCTGCGTGTTGCTGTCAAGTATGCATTGCTCTAGTTTACTTTGTATTCACAGCGTCTGTAGTTTTTGGGTCCTTAGAGGAGTTTCAGTACTTTAATCGTAGTGTTTTAATGGATGCAATTAGCTATGTGTGAGAGTTGAGGCATATACCTATCCACATACTGATATCTGTGCACATTGGATTTGAGGGGTGACACTCGATTTGGTTGCGTAAAAAATGGAAGCTCATGGGTACAGGGAAGGGAATGTCTTGTCTGTAATTTCCTTTGGTTTGTCAAATCGTGGTGTAGTACTAGGGGTATCGTTACAAAACATCGCCGCTAAATCGATGTATCAATTGGAATGAGAAGGTGTGTGTGCGTGTCGGAAGTTCATGTGTTTTTAGTGATATGTATTGTAGATCTGCTTTCTAATGTTCTTAAATACTGGGGGTGCAGAGCAGGATATTTCACAGTTGTCTCCATACCGCTATTTGACTTGCCAAGGAATGTCCCAATAGGCAAATTAAGGCTTAGGGGAGTCAAACCCTTTACCGCATGATTCTGCTTGTTGGTAGCTTATATTTGTATTTATCGCTGGACTTCAGTCTGTGACACCATGAACTCTAATCTGCAGTCTCACAACATCCATCTAGTAGTGTAGGTGGTCACTTTTATAATTGAGTAGACGCTGTATGATTCGGTCAATGCAATGTTATATGGGTGACTACCGGTTTCCTAAATGACTAGTGGTAACGCATATTTGTCTGTGGAGTGTTGTGTGCTCACTTGTATGTCTACATACCCGTGTAGACACAACTGCACTAAGTCATTGCGTATCTAAACCTAGTCGGTGCAGAACAGACTGTGTAGCAGTTACTATTGGCACTGTAGTGGTTCAGGTGTTTTACATGTTTCTGATTTTCAGTCTTTGTTGCTTGTTTTTGTCTTCGTAATGCAGCCAGTGGTTAATGGGGTAGGTTTTTGTTCAATATTTATTTGGGTGTTTATGCAACTATGCTTAAACCAATATTGGTTAGGTATTGTTTATGCAGTTAAGCAGTTATGCTTATTTGTATATGTAGTTAAACTGACTTAGTGCTCTGTATACACTGACTTAGTGCAGCTCTGTATACACGGGTATTTAAACCTATTCAGTTCAGAACAGACTAGCAGTTGTTACTGTTAAGCACTGTAGTGGGTCAGGTGTCTTAAATGTTTCGATCTTTCAGTGTTGCTTATTCTTGTGGTGTTCTAATTACAGACATGGTTAATGGGGTAGGTTTTTGTTCGATATTGGCTGGGTATTGTTTATGCTTGATGAAACCCAGGAGCAGTTAAGTTGTATGACATGGCTGTTAAAAATCAGCTAACCTAATTTGTAGCAGATATTTTGACTTTTATAGTGATTACATTTTAGTTGACTTTTACAGTAACTTTGTGTGGCTTTAAAAAGTATTGCATTTTTGTACCTTGATAAGAGGGCAAGGAGAAAGGCTCCACAAAATGACTAAAGCAGTTGCTGTATACAGTAGAAGTTATTATGGTGATGGGCTGTACACACAGCAACACTGACAGTAAAAGTTGTGATGCTGAGTTTTTCATACACAGTCTCGGAAGAGCTGTACTGCAAAAACCATTAGAATTGAAATGCCGTCTGGCAGTTGGAAACACATTTGAGCTGCTTTACCTTAATCTGTAGTGGAAGTATGTGGGGATACCATTGGATAATTTGGAAGTGGGTATTGCAGAGGAAAACCCCATCTGTTTGACTGGACTGAAGCTTAAGGAACAGTATGTATCAGCATTATTAAGCACCGTGATTGAGTAAAAAAAAAAAATCAAAATTGTACACTTTTTACGGATATGGAAATAGAAATTTATAGATAAGAAACGTGTTTAACTTTAAGATTGTAAATTAGGATTTCTGTGACTATAAAATTGTTAGTGTGGCATAACATGACATCGGACCATTCTGTGATTACTTTGTCTGTTGCAGGGTTGAGTGGGAATATTTTATCCTGGTAATCATTGGGGAGGGTTAAAGCACAGAGCTTTCATCTGTTATCCTGTTTTGCGAAGACGTTTTTGTAGTTGGATGTAATGCCAGAAGCTTGGCTTCAGTAGCTGAGTAAAGACTGTATTGGAAGAGACAGTCTTACAGCAGAAATCCAGTTAAGTTCAAGACTCTGAAGTATGTTATCACACAAGTTCAGAAATGGTAAATTGCAGTCTAAAGTTTTGTATTTGGCCTTTTGATAAACGAAGGGTTTAGTGGATTAAAGATGGTAGACATCTGGAAAGTGTCTATTCTCTTATTTTATGATTAGGGTTGCAAGCTCCAAGACTAATGTAGACTTTTGGAAAGTGTCCTTTCCCTTGAACAACTTTTTTTTTTTTTTTGTATTCGGTGACAAATCTGTTTAAGGAAAAAATGGAAGAGGGTTTACATTGACTATTTTAAGCAACCGCTACAAATGTTTTTAAAAGCAGCTTTGACTTGCTGTGTGCATCACTGCAAGTGAAATGTTGGGGAGCAGCTACAAGTTAAATTGACCATTTTTAAAGCGTACACTTCTAAGTATCTTAAGGATTGCACATTTGTTGTATGGAAATTCCTTCTGTGAAGAAAACTATCGCTAAACGAAAATGTCTTTTTAGTAGTATACCCTGTTGCAGTTATTTCTGAGGGGGTACTCTTATCAAGTTTTTCAGTGGTGGACAGACTAGTCAAATAAGCACCAATATCTATATTTGGGTTCATGGCCAGAAGGCTGTTCCAAGTGTGATCTTGTGAAACCTGGTCTTACATTACCGTGGGAATTATTGGTGCTTATATTAACATGAATCAGGCTGCACAGGTATATGTTGGGGTGGGTTGTGTAATCAAATGGGGCGCACATGCATTCTTCGCTTCTGAATAGGAAAACTGTTCCACATAATTGATATTCTGTGATGCATGTCTACAGAAGACTAGGTTTGACTCCTGACTGTCTTGGTTGGCAACCTTTGCACCAGCTGCTAGGCAGATGTAAGGTTGCAACTAGTTCTGTGGTACGGGATTTTATACTGTCAGTCCTCATTTGCCTACTGTGACCTTGAGCATGTAACCTGACCTGTCATTGCTTCTGGGTTGCACCTGAGAAGGGACTGTCCATTGGTCCTACCTGGTTAACAAAAAAAAAAAAAGCGGTACATTGAGTGAAGCAGCCACTCTGGCCTAATAGTGCCCAATACAGTGGAATGTTTGGGTCCTTGCATCTGGAATTCATGCATTTCTGTGTAACCTGTGGGGGGTAAAAACTTCCTTGCAGTGGTGAAAATATGTGGTCAAAAGATTAATTGTGGATATATGTTTCTAGGTCTCTCAACTATGGGCTAAATCTTTTTTTGGGGGGGGTGTTGTGGTAGTTGCAAAGGGAGTCGTGCTTACCCGAGATAGTTGTGCATTACACATTTCTTGGTATTTGGTGCACATTTTTTGGTATTTGGTTTTCATGTGTGCTTTCAGTACTTGCTGTGTTTGGGACAAGTCCTCTTGCAGAGTGCTGGTGTCCTTTATGGAGTTTATGGCAACAAACATTTAAGCTCTGACTTCTCTAAGAAATGTCAGATCATGACAGGTTTATTGAAGTGTTACACCCACCTTTATGTTTGTAAGCTATTTTGTGGTCTATTACTCCCAGCTAAATCTGCCTATATGCATCTGTGCTGCTGGAATGTGGCATGGTGTCGAATGCCTTTGCATATGTAGGTGCAGTAATTTTGCTCTCCATTAGCTCTGATTATGCAAGAGGTCTGCCCTGTTGTGGTAATAAGAAGCTATTTGAATTTTCTTGAATTCCGTGAATTGAGTTAGTTAGGAAAACAGTAACATTGTTTACTTCTGTTTTGAGTAATGTTTGTAGCAGAATGTAGAGCAGCGAGGGGAGGGTTGCTTTCAGTTTTGTCAGATGTAACTGTTGGGTGCCTGTAGTTGCTTTTAATTCGTAAATATTCACACAAGTCTCTGTAGATGTCAGATTGAGTACTAAACCTGGGTGTTCTTACTGAGCTTATGAGTAACCTTGTATGTGGATCTTGTGCTCTTTGCCACCCCTAACAAACCTACAATACTGTGTATGTTTGTGACAAGGTTGTTCTTTTTCAGCCCACTCTTTTAAAAAGTTGACTGCTGGGCGGCGCATTGGTGCAGCGGTTAATGCTGTCGCCTCACAGCAAGAGGTTCTCTGGTTCGATTCTCTGCTGGGGTGCCTTCTGTGTGGAGTTTGCATGGATCTGTGGAACCTAGTCGGACTTTCCCAGTCAACAAATGTTAAATAAAATAAATATTTTGCATTGTAGGTTAATGGTCTTGTTAGCGTTGTGTGGTTGTCTTCAGTGTTTGGGTAAAATTCTAAGCGGTGCCGTGCACCACTGTGGAAGGTGCTCTTAAACCAGTTTACCTCACATCCAGAGTTTAGATGTTAGTTTAAACCAGAGAAGGGCATGGTTAACTGCTTCAAATGGCTGTGGTCATGTTTTGTAAATTCACCAGCTGTGAATATTGCATTGGTTCATGTTGCATATGATATTGGTTATAAAGTATGACATAGCCGTTCTGTTAAAGCAGTAGTTTTTCAAAATGGGTGGTGTAGATTTTTTTCCTAGTTGCAGGCTAGAAGCAGTACAGATGACTTGATATTCTGTGCATTTCAATAAATTAGGATTTGAGTCGTACCTTGGTCTGTGACAACTGCATACTGAAATCAAGTCATGGTAATAGGGGTACTACCCTGATCACGATTGACAATCTAGGCACAGCCAATGTGAAGAAATTTACAAGCATGGAGTAATCACAGAAGGTGGGAAATCCTGTAGAGAATTAAAGGATAAAAAATGTAATCCTGTAGAGAATTAAAGGATAAAAAATGTGAATTTTAGTAGTAAATGGGATGTCCAATCGAAAAGCACTTGCAGTTGAGAGTTTTAGTGGAGCTCTCTTGCTATCCTCTGAAAGTGAGGAAAGAGAAGATGACTTTATGTGTGGGGGGGGGGGGGGCAGCAGTGTGTGGATGCAAGAATGGATCTTATATTTTTTACTGGGAGAAGGCGAATGGATGGATTGCCTGGAATGCCACTTCAAGTGGACTGCTTTGGGGCTTTGCTCACAAGTGATGGCAGCTAGCTGACTGCCAAATGACTCTGCCCAGGCAGTGTACTACACTGAGTAAGTTATAAGACAAGTTTCATAGCCTTGCTCTCTTGTCTGGGTCATGGGCTTTTTAGGTTCTAATGTAGAGGAGTGCAGATGAGGTCCTTTTTATTAGGTTACTGGCCTGACTAATGGAGGGAAAGCTGTTGCTCTCAGCTGAGTTGTCTTTAGGGTGGCTCTGCTTTACTTTTGCAGCTTTTTAGGTTCTAATGTAGAGGAGTGCAGATGAGGTCCTTTTTATTAGGTTACTGGCCTGACTAATGGAGGGAAAGCTGTTGCTCTCAGCTGAGTTGTCTTTAGGGTGGCTCTGCTTTACTTTACAAGGTCGACTTTTCACAGTCGAAATTCATATAGCCGAGACCATATGATCGACTTTTGAAAAGCTGAACATGTAAGTAAACACAAATGAACATTTACCTAGGGTCCCTGCACCCCTGTGTGGGACTCCACCCCCTAACCTAAATATACCAACTCCAAGATGGCGCTACAGTGCGGAAGAGGATTCTGCACTGTACGGAGATGGCTGTTCCCAGTGGTCTGCTTTTCAAAGTCTATCATATGGTCTCGGCCATATGAATTTCGACTTTGTGAAAAGTTGACCATGTCAAGGGAGGTATGCCTTCTGTGTGCAGTATAACAGCCAAATCCACTAGTAACATGATGTAGGACATGCTGAGGACATTGTGTCCCAGATTGTTGAAGATCCCATAATCTGAACCACTGCTGTAGTGGCAGGTCTTGTTACTAGCATGGATTAAGCGTAATGGACCTTTATTTTTTAGGGAGTGGTTTAAGGCTGTACCAGTGGGCAAAATATTTTCATTTTGGCTGCAAGTGGTTCAGGGAATACTATGTAATTGTGATATGGGATAGTTTGGTACTTTTTTTTTTTTTTAGGTTTATACTAGACTAGGCGATCTGCCCTAAGGCATTTATAAGCCTAGCCCAGAGTTTTTGTGGCTTACGCCATCCCTTATGTTAAAAAATACTGTGCCCATTAGTTTGTTGTGCCTCTGTCCAGCAGTGACAGAGATGATTCCCGGGGTAAACCTAGGATCTCCCATCCACCGGTCAAGATTTCCCTTGAACAGAGCCAGCGAGGTGCTCTGCCTCACATGGACTGGGATTTTATTCCACAACATAGGGAGTCTCTGGGTGACAAATATATCCCTCCAGCATGTCCTATTTATATCCGTGCTAAGGTTTAAGTCGCTTGCTCTAGTGGATCTGGTAGATTTGGATTTTTTGAGGTGGAGCATGTCCATTAATTCCGGGTTGGACATGGCCTTGTATGTCAGGCACAGGTAACCTCTGAGCAGACTGTATGTGACTGAATAGAGCTGGAGTTTCTTCACTCTGGCAGCATATGACAGATTTTGGAGTCCCTTTATCCTTTTGGTGAGGAACTTTTGGGGTCTCTCCAATTGCTGCAGGTGTCGGGTGAGATACATCCCAAATGGGGCATTGTACTCTATCATTGGTCTGATAAGTGAAGGGTCTGATAAGTGAAGAGTGCAGGGGAACAATGACCTCACTTGATCTGGATGTGAATCCCTTCATGATCAGGTGGGCAATGTAGAAGGTTTTTCTAACCACTTTAGCAATGTGAGCGTCAAAAGAAAGGCCACTGTCAACCTGGGTCCCCAGGTCCCTGACCACCTCTTCTGTGCTTAGTGGATTGCCACCTATATGGTAGCTTGGGGTTGCCTTGTTTTTCCCGAAGGGTATGACTATACATTTTTTGGCATTTAACTTCAGGCCATGGCTCCGGCACCAGCTATCAGTTTCCGTGAGACCCCTCTGAAGGATATCTGTGTCCGATGTACTTTCCACTATGGCTCCCAGTTTGCAGTCATCTGCAAACTGTCAGCCATAGTCCTCCTATGTTAGCCTGTACTTCTGAGAAGTAGATGCCGAACAGGGGGCCAAGGACTGAGCCCTGTGGGACACCACTTGTGACCGGCTTGGAGTCTGACATGGCGCCAGCTACTCCCACCCTGTGG
This sequence comes from Protopterus annectens, assembly GCF_019279795.1. Taxonomy (NCBI): domain Eukaryota; kingdom Metazoa; phylum Chordata; order Ceratodontiformes; family Protopteridae; genus Protopterus; species Protopterus annectens. The sequence continues at coordinate 1,350,864,347 of NC_056747.1, forward strand.
GTTCTGTCCTTTAGCCAGTTTGCAACCCATCTTGTGACATATGGATTTACATTTAAGCTGGTAAGTTTCTCTCTAATACCAGAGTGGGGCATTGTGTCGAAAGCTTTTGCAAGGTCAAGGTAGGCTGTATGGACTGCCTTTCCCTCATCAATGGCCTTGGTGACTGTTTCGAAGAAGTCGACCAAGTTCAAAAGGCATGATCTGCCCTTGACAAAGCCAAACTGGGTCGGGTCCAATGTCTGCAAGTCCCCTATGTCTTTGAGTTCCATTATGATCCTCTCCATAGCTTTGCAGACCAGGCTTGTTAAGCTTATGGGGCGGTAATTACCAGGGTCCGTAGAGGCACTGCCTTTGTGGAGTGGGACCACAGTTGCCGTACGCCACTCCTTGGGCACGTATCCTGTGGTAAGGCTAAGATTAAACAGCTGCCTTATGTGAGGGTTTAGTTCCTCCATTGAGTTCGTGTAGCACACAGCCGGGGACACCATCCGGTCCCATTGATGCTGTGTTTTCTGCTTGAGAGAGCAGCTTTCACCTGCGCATTGGAGATGTCTGGGAGGCTGCACTCCGCTGGGATAGTTATCTCTCCTTTTGGGGGGGAGAGGGGGGTGAAGTTTGCACTGCACCGGTCTGCCAGTATGTTGGCAATGTCTGTGGGTTCAGTGATTTTTGTATCATTTTGGATTAATTCTGAGCATATCTGGGAGTTTCCACCCAGGTTTCTAACATAGCTGAAGAAGGCCTTATGATTCTTTTGTATCTATGGCAATTTTTCTCTCAAAGTTGGCCTTGGATGATTTTATGAGTGCTCGTATTTTTTTACTAAATAATCAAATGTGTCCTCTCTTATGGATTTTGCTCTATCATGTAACAGCTTTCTCATCTTATTGTAAAGTTTGTTTATGGCTGGGGTCCACCAGACTGGACGTTTGCCCTTGGTGGAAAGTCTTGGTTTTATTGGGGATTGCCTGATCCATGCAGTCCTGGAGGTGTTCGTAGAAGGCATTTGTAAGGGCTTCCGCAGCTTGGGTTCTGGTTTCCACTGGCTCGGGGGCCTTGAAGGATACCACACCAGTCTTGAGTAGTGTGAAGTTTGCTTTAGAGAAGTTTTCACTGTGGTCTTTTTTGTTTGGGGTGGGGGCGGGATGTGGATATCCAGTGAGATTAGTTTATGATCTGATCTCACCAATGAGGGATATACTTCCGGTGTGGAGCATTTTGTCCCCATGTTTGTGATGATGAGATCTAGTATATTTTCTCCTCTTGTGGGAATGGTGACTAGTTGTTCCATGGCATTTGAATTTATGAACTCCAGGAACCTTTGGGCTAGAAAGTTTGGGCTTGAGTAATGTTCCCAGTCTATATTCGGGTAGTTGAAGTCACCCAATATAATGGTGTTTGGAGATAATACCCTCCAGTGTCTTCAGGAAGGCTGTGTGGGGTTCCTGAGTTTGAGAGGGTGGCCTGTAGCATGCTACAAATTGTACAGCAGTTTTCCCTATGGTTAATTGCACCTGGATGGTTTCCGATGCTTCGTGCGTTGCCACCAACCTGGAGGTGTGGGTATCCTTGATGAATATGGATACACCCCCTCCTTTTGTGGTGTGGTCCAGGTTTTGGGGCCGGAACGCATGATATGAGGTAAAACCTGATAGTGCCGGGGTGCTCTCAGGAGCCTTGAACCAGGTTTCTGTCACAGCACAGACATCGATGTTCTCCATACTGAGAGTCTCGAGTGCGTGCATTTTGAGATTTAGACTTCTGGCATTGAGCAGCATTACCCTTAGTTTCTTCCCATTTTTGTTTTCTAGGGTGGTAGGCTTAGAATTTGAGCCTTGCCTAAAAAAGGCACTATGGCGGGTGGCAAGAGCCTTAGCCAATATCCGGAATCCCAGGGGTGACAGGTGCAAGCCGTCCCTTGCGAAGCAGCGTGACTTGTCAAGCATGTCATCCCAGGCAGACAGACACTGGATCCCCTTTGAATGACACCAGAAATTAAGCCAATTGTTAAAGCTGATCATCTTGTGTCTATGTTGTGGCATCATTCTTGGTGAAGGAAGGGATGCTGCTCAGGGTCATACCTGCCTGGGCTACATAATCGGAGAGCTCCTCTGTCTCCATGTAGTCCAGGGAGGTACATCTCAGGTCGTTCACACCAGCATGGACAACGACTGTCATATTTGTACTTGCTGTGGAGTGACCAGAGTGCTTGCGTTGTGGCGGATTCTTGCGCCCGATAGGCAGCTTACTGTGACCCTCTCCTTGTTCAGCCTGGTGAGTGGGACGTCAGTGTCTGACTATGGAGTCGCCTACGACAAGTATGTTTGGTGTTGTATTTGGCCTTAAGGGCTGTGACTGCTTTGCACACTGATTTTGTGTTTTATGTGTTGCCTGTGGTGTGTCATGAGGTGGCGGTTGCTTGGGTGTATGCTTTGGAGGCCTCTGCTGTTTGGGTAAATTTTTGTTCAGAGCCTCCGAGTATGTCTTTTTGCGTGTTTGTGTTTGATTCATTGTTGTGATAGCTTTATGTGAGACTGGTTTTGTGGTGTGTGTAGTTGCCTTCTCCTCCTGTCTGGTCTTGCCAGTCCTGAGTTGAGAGAGCTCAGCCTCCAGTTTGGCTAAATAGCTGCATCTCTCGCAAGTATTTGTGTTGTGGGAGGAGGAGAGGGTTGTCTGTGTACACGAGGCAATTGTAACATTTGCCTCAATATTCCCAGATTCACCACCTGGACAGGAGAGGACGCCAGCATCTGGCCCTTCGACATGCTAGAGAAATTAAGAAGTTTGGAGTGTAACTGAATGAGAGAGGACTTGGTAAGGAAGTGGGTACTCCTGGGGGGGGGGGGTTCGCTAGTGAGGGACTTTGTATAATACAGAAGTGCTAAGCCTGAAAAGATACGTGCTGAGCTTTTTTTTTTTTTTTTTCTCAAAAAAAAAAAAAAATAGGAACAAGTGCTGCGCTTTTTAGTTGAGGGATATACTGTTTAGATTACTAGTAGAGCAGTTCTAAGGGAAAAAAATGAAGAACAGACTTTATGGAGCCAGAAAAAGTTTAACCTTGTTAAACCGGTGCTGCTCTAGTGGCAACTTCGCGCTAAGGCGTGCTTGATAGCAGGAGCTGGAAAGAGCCAGGAATTGACCCAATACAGCCAATAAAACTACAGTTTCAAGTCAGTAACCACTCCCACGGCGGGCAGGGGAGCTGCTCAATGTTTTCACTGCCACTGATCAACAGAGAGACTTTCCTTTAGCCCAAGCAAAAATGGCCTCACAGAAACTTACAAACAGTTCAGGAACAGCAAGCCTGTAACTGAACTTTTTTAAATCTCAGAAAAGTGGGGGGGAAAGCAAGATTTTTTTTTTGTTTGTTTTTGTTTTTTCAGAGGTTCACAAGTAATATCAAGTTATAACAGTGCAGTAAATGACCCCACACGCGTGCTAGGTCAAAGACAGAAAATATGCAAGTTTTGAGAAAAAAAACTATTTTAAAATTAAGTGCAAACAGGAAATTCAGTAAACAGCTTTTGGTTGTGCTCTAAATACAGTTACTAATGCAGAAATCAAGTTTAACAAGCCAGAAAATGCTCAACCTAGGCAGCTATGCAGAATAACTTAGCAAATAAACAGAGGAAAAATACTTAATCTCAAAAGTGGCTCCCTTCTCTCAGCATTTTCTCCTCTTGATGGGTGCTTCACCAACAAGCCTGAAAAGACGCCAAACCCACGAGGCAACTATGTATGGATAAGAAGCAAGTTTTGGGAGGTCTGCAAGATGGGAGCATCATTAGCTTTGGGCCAGCATGCATGCCTGAGTTTGGAAGTTGTGATTAGCTGTTTTGGTCCAGAAAAGTGTAAACTCTCCATTTGGATAATGTTTAAATTTATTTACATTTTTTTTTTTTTTTTTTTTTTTGTTGTTGACCCGTAAATTAGAGGGACTTGTGTAATATGCGTACCATCACCAGTTTTATCTCTTGATCGGGTTTTTGTGGTTATACAACAGTGTTCTTTTATCTTGGATACTTGACCAAACAGTATTTGGATTAAACCGGATGTGTGGTTCAGAACTTGGAGTGTGTGCAGACCCTGTTCAAGAATCTGTTGCTGTGGGTGTTAACAGCTGCACTGATGCCCAACTTTCCTTTCAAGGTAAAATAAGCTTTACCTGAGAACAAATGTGTGCCAAAACTGAGATAAATTTGTGAAATTGCCTGACTGCATGCCATTTTGAGCAGGGGGTTGACTGGATCACTAGGGACATTCTTCCAAATGTCTATTACTGAAAAGTGATTTACTGTTACAGTATAGTACAGATGATATTAGTACGCCTGACAGCTGTTGGCTCAACTGAAGCCTGTTTCATTGCCAACATTAAACTCTGATGTGCTTCGGGAGCAGAGAAGCTGTCAGGCTTGCTTTAAAAAGTACTCCATGCTGCCCTGAGTGATGGAAAAATGTTAGTTTGCTTATTGGGTTACTGTTTGACATAGAGTTGGGGAGGGGCTGGTGTGGGAGAGGGTGCAGTAAATTGGTGACAGATTCTGTATCTTGTTTACCAACTTGTGTCAGAATAGAAAATGTTCTCTGTTTTCTGAGCGTTGTGGGGCTGAAGTAGAGATGGTTTCACTACCATTGTTTGTAGTGCTGACAAAATTGAGTTAGAAATGGAATTTATTGGATTGTTTGACTTTAATGCAGGGGGCGTGTGTATTTTTGCAAGGTATGGTGTGTAGAACAGGTGATGTCGTGTAATCTACAGTAATGTGGGTTTTTTTTTTTTTTTTTTGCAGTTCAGCTTTCATGGGTGACTGAAGTCAAAATTCCCCTTGTGCAGCATTCTAGTTCTCACTGTCCATGGTGCAGTGTTGCCTCTCCTTTACATACTGGCAAAATTTTATGGAAGGAGTGGAATGCCTGCTAGTGGAAGGTAAGCCACCTCGCATGCCTTCCATAGGAGGAATGTGCTGGACTGCTGCTGCATTCTGCCCTGGCCTCTTGAATGCAGACTCGTCTCTTCATTTGTTCCCACTGCTGTATCTCCAGCAGGTGGCTGAGATGCTAGTAGAACTTGGGATTCTTGTCCTAGTCAGATGTTTCACTACATCATTAGAGCTGGCTGTAAGTAGTTCATGAAGTGAAAATGTTTCATTAAGCTTGATGTGCAGTTGGTTCCAATGTGTTTGGTTGTCAGACTGGACTTGTGTATGGTGTTCCATGGGTCTGATTTGGAAACTAGCATGTTTAGTTCTTGTACAGTACACTTTTCATTTTAAACCCCTCCTACCCAATGACAGCTTGTCTGGCGACACATGTTGATATGAGCTGTTAAACTGCTTCTCAACCTTTTGCCTACATTGATCTTGACCAAATCAATAGTAACTACCTATGAATCTAAGTAACTACAGCATTAAAAGACAGCATTGTTCAATATTCATGCAAAATAGTAACTACCTTTAAATCTAAGTAAATACAGCATTAAACATTGTCCAATATTCGTGCAAGAATTTGGAGTGAAAATGTAAAGTTTTATTAGTGTGTGTTGTGATGGGTAGTTTTGCTATTTATGTATGTGTGTTTTTCTTTTGCAGTATGTTAAGGCTTCAGAAGAGGCTTGCCTCGAGTGTCCTGCGTTGTGGCAGGAAGAAAGTGTGGCTTGATCCAAACGAAACCAATGAAATAGCAAACGCCAATTCTCGTAAGTGTTCTAAAAAGTTATTTGGCATCTTGCCATGCAACTAAAATTTTTTTGAATGCATTTATGAAGTTTTGTCAAGTTTTTCAAGCCATTGTTAAAGCTATTTGAGGAATGGCAAATTGATGGCTATAGTGGCATTTCAAGTAGCACATGTTCAACCACAGCAAAACCTTAATTTTGTTGCACAGGTGTATACATTTTATTCTCCTTAGGATATCTTTAACCTTTCAGTCCCGTAAGCAAGCACCCATCACCCCAGTCATAAGCCTAATTAGGCAGTTATTGGTTGTCCTGACTCCCTACAGGTTTAGGTCACCAGTTCTCCTTGCTGGTGATTATCAGGGTTTCTGGAGTGGAGGGAGTCTGGTGGCAGTTACCTGACGGTTTTGTTGTGGCGGTTAAGTGATCAGTGGCATGTACATGAAGGGATGACCAGCAGGTCTCTCTCAGCCTGGCAGCTGAGTTCATGACTTCACTGGAGCATCTGAAGCAGTTACTCCACTGTGAACCCTTTTCTTTGAGTTCGTTTTCATTGGATCTTCTGTGTTTGGTATGGGCAAGTTCTCGGGTTTCCCACTTGAGGGGTGGTGTGAAGTTTAAAAGGTCTGAGACCAGGCATTGTATATGTAAATGGTTAATTGCATGATAAACCCTGGTGTTGTGGTAAAGGCTTGGCTGCCCCAAGTACCAATAAATCACTGGTGTGGATGTTAGCTGAGAGTGCCAACATGCATCTCAACAGTGTATGCAAATGCAGAGAATGCAGAGTGTTTGAAGAAGATGCAGCAAAGAAAGATGAGATGTGTAGCAGTTTGTAGTTTGGTCCTAGGTGGCTGTCTCTTGCTCCTCTATTGTGGTTGGAGCATTGACGAAATGGTAAGGAAACTATAGGTAGCTGATGGTATTGCTACAAGTAACCAGTTGTAGTAATTTTGAGAGCAGGTGAAATAAAACAGGAGGTTGGTGTCCTCTTTTCTGTAGCACAGCAATTGAAGGTATAGCTGCAGATGGATCCTTCATGATTTGATGGCATTTAAATACTATTTCAGTTCCACTTGGCTGAAATTTCACCGACACTTTTTTCTGTCTATTTTCTGTCTAGCAGCTTTTATCTGTGCTGACTTGAGTATGCCTTTCAACAAATCTAAGTTGCTAAAGTCAACAGCATGCTTTTTCAGGACACATTTTCACAATGGTTTTATTTTTATCCAGTCAACCCTGATTTTGAGTAATTGCGCACACTTAGGTTCATAAGTAGGTATTGGGCTATTGGCCCAAGGGCCTAAGTAAGCCTAGCCAACAAGGTTCCCTGGCTTACACCACCCAAGAAAGTTATTTTCCTGTGCCCCTGTCGAGCAGAGCCACAGTAAGTGATCCCGGGGTTTATTTAGGTTCATAGGTTCATACTAGGCTGTCTGCCCTAGGGCATTTATAAGCCTAGCCAGAATGTGTTTGACTTTCACCACCCATTTTAAATTTATTTTGCTATGCCCTTTTTCGAGGTTAGTATACTGTGCCTCTGTTAACAGTGACACAGAAGTGATACCTGGGGTAAACCTACGATCTCCCATCCACTCATCAAGATTCCTCTTGAAGAGAGTCAATGAGGGACTCTCCCATCCACTCATCTCTCTTCCTCTTGAAGAGAGTCAATGAGGGACTCTGCCTAACCTGGACTGGGATTTTATTCCAGAGTGAAGGGAGCCTCTGGGTTATGAATCTGTCCCTCCAGCATGTCCTATTTATTTCAGTGCTGAGGTTCAAGTCTCGAGTGCGTAGCTCGATGGGATTTGGATTTTCTGAGGTGCAGTATATCCATTAATTCCGGGTTGGATATGGCTTTATAAGTCTGGCACAGATCGCCTCTGAACAGGCGGTATGCCACTGAGTAGAGCTGGAGTTTCTATAACCGGGCAGCATATGGCATCTGTTTGAGCCCTTTGATCCCCTTGTGAGGACCCCAGTTGCTGCAGGTGTCTGGTAAGGTACATCCCAAAAGGGGAATTGTACTCTATGGGCCTGATGAGGGATGAGTAAAGAGGCACGATGACCTCCCCTGATCTAGATGTGCATCCCTTCATGATTAGGTGGGCTATATAAAATGTTTTTCTAACCACTTTGGCCACGTGGTTCTGTACTTAATGGATTACCACCTATGTGGTAATTTGTGGGCACTTTGTTTTTGCCAAAGGGGATGACTATAAACTTGGCATTTTAGCTTGAGGCCATGGCTCTGGCACCAGTTGTCTGTTTCTATGAGGCCCTTTTGGAGGATGCTTGTCGGCTGGAGAGTCTATTATGGCGCCCAGTTTGCAGTCATCTGCGAACTTGGTCAACCGCAGTCCTTCCGTGTTGGCCTGCATCTCCGAGAAATATATACCGAACAAGAGAGGTCCCAGGACTGAGCTTTGTGGGACACCACTTGTAACTGGTTTGGAGTCTGACATGGCTCCAGCAATTCTAACCATGTGGGTTCTGTCCTTGAGCCAGTTTGCTATCCATCTAGTGACATGGGGGTTTATATTTAAGCTGGTGAGCTTATGCCCGAGTGGGGGTATTGTATCGAAGGCTTTTGCGAGGTCCAGGTAGGCTGTGTGGACCACCTTCCCCTCGTCAGTGGCCTTGGTGACTGTTTCAAAGAAATCAACCAGGTTTAAGAGGCAGGATCTGCCCTTAAAGCCGAACTGGGTAGGATCCAGTGTCTGTAGGTCCCCAATATCTTTATTTATGAGGTCCATGATCCTTTCCATAGCTTTGCAGACCAAGCTAGTCAGGCTTATGGGGCGATAGTTTCCAGGATCCGTTGAGGCACCACCTTTATGGAGAGGAACCACTGTTGCTGTACGCCACTCGGCACATGTCTTGTAGTAAGGCTGAGATTGAACAGTAGTTTTATGTTTGGGTTTAGCTCTTCTTGGAGTTCATGTAGGACGCAGCCCGGGACACCGTCTGGTCCTGTTGATGCTGTGTGGTTTGCTTTGGAGAGGGCGGCTCTTACCTGAGCATCTGAGATGTCGGGGGCAGCACTCTGCTGGGATAGATATTTGCCCTTTTGGTGGGGGGGGGTTGCACCGAACCTGTCAGCTAGGATGTTGGAGATGTCTGTGGGTTCAGTGTATTTTTTGTCGTTTTGGAATAATTCTGAGCATATCTGGGAATTGCCACCCAGGTTCCTAACATAACTAAAGAAAGCCTTGTGATTATCCTTGGTGTCCTGTGCAATTTTTCTCTCGAAGCTGGCCTTAGAAAATTTTATGAGTGCCCGTAGTTTTTGCTAATACTGATCAGTGATGCCTTCCCTTTTTGGGGTTTTGCTCTCATTTAGTAGCTTTCTCCTTCTATTGTATAGTTTATGGCTGGGGTCCACCAGACAGGACATCTGCCTTTGGAGGATTGGGTCTTGGTTTTATTTGGGGTCGCATGATCCATGCATTCCTGAAGGTGTTCATAGAATGCGTTTATAAATGATTCTGCGGTCTGGGCCGTATTTTCCACAGGCCCGGGGGCTTTGAAGGATTCCACCTCGGTTTTGAGGAGTGTGAAATTTGCTTTAGAGAAGTTTTTCACTGTGGTTTTCTGGGCAGGGGTGGGGTCGGGATGTGAATATCCAGTGAGATTAGTTTATGGTCTGATCTTAACAAGTGAGGGATACACTTCTGGTCTGGAGCATAGTCCCCATGTTGGTGATCGGGTCCAGTATGTTTTCCCCTCTTGTGGGAGTGGTAACAAGTTGTTCCATAGCATTTGAGTTTATAAATTCTAGGAACCTTTGGGCTAGGGTGTTGGAGCTAGAGTAATGCTCCCTGTCTGTTTGGGTAGTTGAAGTCACCCAATATAATGGTGTTTGGAGAGACCTTCATATTTTCCAGTGTTCTCAGGAAGGCCAAGTGGGGTTCCTGGGTTTGGGAGGGTGGTCTGTAGCAGGCTATAAACTGGAAGGCAGTTTTAACCACTGTTAGTTGCACATGGATAGTCTCTGATGCTTCGTGCTTTGCCACCAACCTGGAGGTGTGGGTATCTTATCGATACTCCCTCTCCTTTTGTGGTTCGGTCCAAGTTTTGGGGCCGAAAAGCATGGTATGAGGTATAACCTGGTAGTGCTGGGGTGCTCTTGGGAGCCCTGAACCAGGTTTCTGTTACTGCACAGATATCTATGTTCTCCATGCTAAGGAGAGTTTAGAGTGCGTGCATCTTTAGGTTTAGACTTCTGGCGTTGAGTAGCATTACCCCTTGTGATACCTATGGAGGTGGGTTTGTCTTTTGAGCCTTGTCTAAAAAAGGCACTATGGGGGTAGCAAGAGCCTTTGCCAATATCCGAAAGCTCAGGGGTGACAGGTGCAAGCCGTCCCTAGCGAAGCATCATGGCTTGTCTAGCATATCATCCCAAGCTGACAGGCATTGGATCCCCTTTGAATGACACCAGTACTTAAGCCAATTGTTGGAATTGATCATCTTGTCTTCATATTGTGGCATCATTCTTGGTGAGGGTAAAATGCTACTAAAGGTCAGGGTCATACCGGCCTGGGCTACATGCTCAGAGCTCCTTTGTCTCTTTTCATGTAGTCCAGGGAGGTACGTCTCTGGTCATTCACACCAGCATGGACAATGACGGTCATACTTGTACTTGCCTTGGAGTGACCTGAGTGCTTGTTATGTGGCGGATCCTAGCGCCCGACAGGCTGCTCACCGTGACCCCCTCCTTGTTCAGCCTGGTGAGCGGGACGTCAGTGTGCCTGACGATAGTCACCCATTACAAGTGTATCAGGTGTGTTTAGTCTTGAGGGCTGTGACTGTTCGGCACACTGGCTTTGTGAGATGTGTTGCACGTGTTTTGTTTTGGGGTACCGGTTGCTTGGGTGTCTGCTTTGGAGGTCTCTGCTGCTTAGGCAGATCTTTTAGAGCCTCAGAGTGTTTTTGTGTGATGTGTTTGGTTTGCTGTCATGGTATGTCTATGTGAGACTGGAATTGTAGAGTGTGTAGTTTCCTCCTCCTCCTCCTGACTGGTTATGCCAGTACTGAGTTGAGAGAGCTTGGCCTCCAGTTTGGCTATATGGTTGCATCTCTCATTGTTGGGAGGAGGAGAGGGTTGTCTGTGTACATGAGGCAGTTGTAACATTGCCTCAAGATTCCCAGATTCACCAGCTGGACCGGAGAGGAGATTGACAACTGACCTTTGGACATGCTAGAATAATATTGGGAATTCCTTAATTGAAAACAAGGGCCAGTGGGGAGTGAGGATGTACTGCTTTTAATTTTTAGTGCTGACTTGTATAATTGCTTTAGTGAGCAAGTGCCAGGTAACTTAAGTGCAATGTGTTACAGGTAACTTAAATGCAAAAACGACAAACAGTAACTTTCAAGTGAAACCAGGAAATAAGTACAGTAAGCAATGCAGATATCACTAGTGATCACAAGCGCTGAGAAGCCGCGTATTAGTTGGAATTGGCGTTCCAGGGAAATAACAAGCAAACAAACAACAAGCATATAAACAAAGCTAGATTCAGCAGGCCTGGATCAAGTCTATGCTATAGCAAACAAGGTGTACCAATTTTAGTAAGATACAGTTCAATTAACTAGAAATTCCCAGCTCAGAAGGGCAGAGTCCAGCCTCTTCTCCCACAAGAGTGCAGACCATGAACCTTCTTAATGTAAAATAACTGGCCTGAAGCCCAAGTGCTTAAACCCAGAACTAATACACTTTAAGAATAACAGACACTGGGCTCTCAATCAGCAGTTCCCAACTTAGAAGGATGAAAGCTACCTGTCCTGCCACCACAGTGCATGCCACAAACCTTCCTAATGTAAAACTGGTCTGAAGCCCAAGTGCTTAATCCAAAAGACTTAGAATGATAGCTACACTTTAATCAAGTTACTACCAAGCAGTAATAAATACAATTGAATACTTTAGAGAATGCCTGGATTAGTGCTGAAGTTACACAAAGCTAGATCCTGCAGGCCCGAATCCAGTCTATGCCACAGCAAACAAAGCGCACCAACTTCAGTAAGAAGCATTTCAGATATGCATGCACTATAAGCCTTTAACCAGAAATTCCCAGCTCAGAAGGGCAGAGTCCAGCCTCTCCTCCCACAAGAGTGCAGACCACAAACCCTCTTAATGTAAAATAACTGGCCTGAAAGCCCAAGTGCTTAAACCAGAATTAATATTCTTTTTAGAATAACTGAGCCCTCAGTCAGCAGTTCCCAACCTAGAAGGATGTAAGCTACCTGTTCTGCTACTACAGTGCAGACTACAAACCCTCTCAGTGCAAAACTGGTCCGAAGCCCAAGTGTTTAAACCAAAAGGCTTAGAATGAGTTACACCAAGCAGTAATAAATACAATTGAGTACTTTTAAGAGGATACAAAAATAAAGTAGGTAGAAACACAAGTACAGTAAAAGCAGATGAAAACACTTTTTTTTTTTCTGAACAAGTGCTGAGATCAAAAACAGATTTGAGTGCTGAAACTAGAAAACTGGCTAGTTATAAGGAAAAAAACTAAGCTAGAAGGCTTCCCTCCAACACAAGGGCTTGGGGGCTCAGAAGCCTACAAATGGTCTATACCACTTAACAGGAAAGGCAGGAAACAAGCTTATTTTTTTTTCTGTTTACCAGATGCTCTCTTTGTACACAGTAGGGAGTGCCTGAAATCAGAATATGATTCACTGCACTCAAGTTGAGTGAGCAAATGAGATGGGCCCAGGAGGAGTAGCCAAACAAATTTACAAGAGGGCCGGGCAGTTTCAAGGCCACTAAGATTAACACCAAAACAAAAACAGGGTGGGTGGGACTAACTGAAGAGCAGAGTCAAAACTTCCAGTTCAGTTAATATTCCTGCAACACAGTTCAATTTAAATACTGTATTTTTTGGGGGAAAAAGGTGCAGATAAAGGTATTTAAATTCTCTTATACGTCCAGTTGAATACAGCAAGTTCTTTGCCGGCCAAAGCTGAGGTTTTTCCACTCATCAATTTTTTTGAAGAGTGCTGATTAACTTTGCTTGACATAGATGGGTAGCTTGTTCCAGAGTATGGGAAGTCTCTGGAGCAGGAGTCTGTCCTGCCAGCATGTCCCGTTTATTGTGGTGACTAGGTTTAGGTCCCTAGAGAATGTAGCTCTGAGGGATTGGGATTTCTTTAGGTGTAGCATGTCCAACAGCTGTGGGTTTGACATAGCTTTATATGTTAGGCAGAGATCACCTCTGAGTAGGTGGTATGCTACGGAGTAAAACGTGAGTTTGTTGAGGCGGTCAGTGTAGGGCATCTGTTTGTGGCCAGTAATCCTCTTTGTGAGGTACTTCTGTGACCTTTCAGCTGCTGCAGATGTCTTGAGGTACATTCCAAAAGGTGCATTGTACTCTAATGGGTCTGAGTGTCGAGTAGAGGGGAACAATTTTTTTTTCCTGGACGAGAGAACCCTTTTGTGATGAGGTGTGCCAAGTAGAAGGATTTCCTGACTACTGTGGGATTCAAATGAGACTACTGTCCACCTGGGTCGCATCACACATTCAGCATTAAGTAGACTGCCACCTACGTGGTAGTTCATGGGTACAGAGTTTTTACCAAAGAGGATGACCATTATTGGTATTGAGCTTGATGCCATGGCTCTGACACCAGGCATCTGTCTGTGACCTCCTGTAGGATGTCCACATCATTTGGGGACTCTACTATGGCTCCTAGTTTGCAGTCATCTGCGTACTTTGTTAGCCAAAGGCCTTCTGTGTTGGCCTGTACTTAAGATATCAAACAGGAGAGGTCCCAGAACTTTAGAGGGTGCAGCTTTTATCTGCGTAGTTGTCATTAAAGGGACTCTGCATTCGTGTGTGTGGTTGTGTGTGTGTGGTTGTGTGTGTGTGGTTGTGTGTGTGTGGTTGTGTGTGTGTGTGTGTGTGTGTGTGTGTGTGTGTGTGTGTGTGTGTGTGTGGTTGTGTGTGTGTGTGGTTGTGTGTGTGTGTGTGGTTGTGTGTGTGTGTGTGGTTGTGTGTGTGTGTGTGGTTGTGTGTGTGTGTGTGGTTGTGTGTGTGTGTGGTTGTGTGTGTGTGTGGTTGTGTGTGTGTGTGTGTGTGTGTGTGTGTGTGTGTGGTTGTGTGTGTGTGTGTGGTTGTGTGTGTGTGTGTGTGTGTGTGTGTGTGTGGTTGTGTGTGTGTGTGGTTGTGTGTGTGTGTGGTTGTGTGTGTGTGTGGTTGTGTGTGTGTGTGGTTGTGTGTGTGTGTGGTTGTGTGTGTGTGTGTGTGGTTGTGTGTGTGTGTGTTGTGTGTGTGTGTGGTTGTGTGTGGTGTGTGTGTGTGGTTGTGTTGTGTGTGGTTGTGTGTGTGTGTGTGTGTGTGTGTGTGTGGTTGTGTGTGTGTGTGGTTGTGTGTGTGTGTGTGTGTGTGTGTGTGTGTGTGTGTGTGTGTGTGTGTGTGTGTGTGTGTGTGTGTGTGTGTGTGTGTGTGTGTGTGTGTGTGGTTGTGTGTGTGTGTGTGTGTGTGGTTGTGTGTGTGTGTGTGTGTGTGTGTGTGTGTGTGTGTGTGTGGTTGTGTGTGTGGTTGTGTGTGTGTGGTGTGTGTGGTTGTGTGTGTGTGGTTGTGTGTGGTTGTGTGTGTGTGTGTGTGGTTGTGTGTGTGTGTGTGTGTGTGTGTGTGTGTGTGTGTGTGTGTGTGTGTGGTTGTGTGTGTGTGTGTGTGTGGTTGTGTGTGTGTGTGTGTGGTTGTGTGTGTGTGTGTGTGTGTGTGTGTGTGTGTGTGTGTGTGGTTGTGTGTGTGTGTGTGTGTGTGTGTGTGTGTGTGTGTGTGTGGTTGTGTGTGTGTGTGTGTGTGTGTGTGTGTGTGTGTGGTTGTGTGTGTGTGTGTGTGTGTGTGTGTGTGTGTGTGTGTGTGTGTGTGTGTGTGTGTGGTTGTGTGTGTGTGTGTGTGTGTGGTTGTGTGTGTGTGTGTGTGGTTGTGTGTGTGTGTGTGTGTGTGTGTGTGTGTGTGTGTGTGTGTGTGTGTGTGTGTGTGTGTGTGTGTGTGTGTGTGGTTGTGTGTGTGTGTGTGTGTGTGTGTGTGTGTGTGTGGTTGTGTGTGTGTGTGGTTGTGTGGTTGTGTGTGTGTGGATATCTAAGGTGATTAGCTTGTGGTTTGATCTGACAGGGAGTCCACTTCCGGTGTGGAACACCGGTCACTCATGTTGGTAATGACTAGATGTTCGTGTTTCACTGTTGCAGTCATTACACTTAGGTTATCCTGCTGGCATGCTACCTGCAGTCGGCCTGAATTCCAAAGTCCTGGTCTGGCATCTGTTGCTGTCACCTTCTTCCCTGACGTCCGGCGTCTGTTGCAGTCACCTCTTCCCTGACGTCGGTGCGCCAGGGGTATAAAAGATGCAGCCGGTGCCATTTTCTACAGTCTTTTTTGCCGCGCGGTGCCCTAAGCAAAAGCAGTTCAAGTGCCGGTCGGCCGACTCCTGAGATTTTCGAAATTGAATTTCAAATCCGAAGTCTTCTATAAAGCTAAGTACCCCGTTGGGGGAAACTTTTTTTTTCTTGCTCCAGACCAGTGTCAGAAAAAGTTAACAATTGTATTTCTTGTGGGCAGCAAATACCTCAAGGGTTTTCATTCTTACTGTATTCCTTGCCTAGGCCCTGATCATGATGTTGCTAGTCGGTTTTGTGCTAGATTTAACCAACGCACTATTAAGCATCTGTACGATTTTGCTTTTCATTACTTTGTCCGAAGGTTTAACTATATAATGCCGTCAGAACAGCCGAACAGTTCATAAAAAGCACAAGGAAAAGGACAGGCATCCGAGGTCCAAAACCAACAAAGCCTCTCTCTAGGCCAGTCGCCTTCTCAGTGAGCCACTTTCGCAGCCCCTGGCACCCATCTCAGAGCCCTAGTCCGCCTCAGACTCCCACGTGGAGACAACTAGGCTTCTGGATACTCAAGGTATTGGGTCTTTGGAAACTAATTCCTCCGATGTGTCCAGAGCCGCTGAGCAGGCATCTGCTTCTGAGGGTGTTTTCAGACCTACACAGCTTTATATCAAGCCAACTTCAGCATCCAAGACTGTCTACTAAAACAGCTTTAAAGACAAGGAAACAAGTACAGCATTCTCCAGGACAGACTTCATGCCTAAGAAACAGATGCTCAAAATGGCCAAAGACCTAATTACATTGATCAGGGGTTCCCATCCCCCTCCTGATAAGAGGCCTAGGCAAGACACTGAATAGGATTCCCCGATCAGGTTTCCATTTCCTCTCTATCCTAGTCAGAACAAGGATACTCTATTCCTCCCTATGAGGATTTTGATGCTGAAGAAATCTATTCCTTCAGCTTCTCCTCCTGAGGATTACTCCTTTGGGGAAACCCCCATACCATGTGGGAGTATTTCCACTGGGAGAGCCAAGATTACTCTGATTCTAAAAAAGGCTCACGAGACACTTACTACCTCAGCACAGACCTCTTGCTATTCCACCTGTTCTAGATGAATTTTTCAGAGTCCAGTCTGTCTCCCGACTCTCCACCTCCTGCACCTGTAAAGCCAGACAGATACTACAGGGTTCCAGATTCTCATAAATTTCTGTTATAAAAACACTGCTGCTGACCCAGAAACTATTTCGCAGGGTCCCAAAGGGGTCAAGGCCACTACTGCAAAAAACCCTGTCCCCTCAGAGATTCAAGGGCACTCGACAGATGAGGGAAAAAAGTTTACACTTCTGCTACATTGGCTGTAAGGGCTTTAAATGTGCTTAAATGTCAGCAGTACTTAATGTCTCTGCTTAAACAGAAAATGTTGACATTCTGAATGTTCGAGAACAAGGAAATGCAGGATTTATTGCATGCAGCTGAATAAGTGGGAAAGCATACTTTGCAATGTGGTTATGATTCACTGGAGGCCTTTTGCAGGGCCGCTGTAACAGGTTCTGTCATTAGAAGGCATGCTTGGTTAAAGGAACAGACTCTGCCTGATCATTTTAAAGCAAAATTATTGGATGCTCCATTACAGCATGATACTTTGTTGTTGAGGCAGAAGAGGTGTTGAAGAAAATTGAGGATAAAGCTAAATCTCTGCAGACAGTTGAGGGTTTCTTATAGGTCCAGCCACCCAGATTTGGCAGAAACTGGCCTAAGAATTGGTCCTTTCCAGTGTCAGGCCGCAGAGGCAGACAGCCCTAGGGCTCATACAGGCCCAAACAATGGGGTGCTTCTACCTCCAAAAGCAGAGAAGACAAATCACAGCCGTTTAGGAAACAGTCCCAATGACTTCCCTCTGCCAATGCCAAGCATTTATCTTTTGGCAGCACCCTTAGGGGGAAGCTAGCATTTTTTCACAAAAATTGGCACGTGATCACCCAGGACAAATGGGTCTTAAATGTGGTCTCAGGGCTACAGGTTCCACTTTCACACCCTTCAAAGGCAAAAGGGATTTCAGACCTGCCACGCAATGGGCAGAGGCACAAAAACAAGTTTCATGAGGGCTATTCAGCCAGTGCCACAACAAGAGCAGGGACAAGGATTTTACTAAAGACTTCTTAGTACCAAGAAAGGACAAAGCATGGAGACCATTTCTGGACCTGTCTATTCTAAATACTTTTCTGGACGGTCTGAAATTCAAAATGTTCTCTCTGCAGCAGCTTCTGCCCATGCTGGGCAAGAAGGCTTTGCTTGTAACTTTGGACCTCAGGCATACCTGCATGTCCCAGTCAGGCAATCTTGCAGAAGATGCCTCCGATTCATAGCTGGCTCAATGCACTACCGATTCTCCGCACTCCCTCAGAGGCATACCTGCATGTCCCAGTCAGGCAATCTTGCAGAAGATACCTCAGATTCATAGCTGGCTCAATGCACTACCAATTCTTCACACTCCCCTTTGGCTTATCTACTGCGCCCAGGGTCTTCACAAAATGCCTGGCACCAGTAATTGCGTTTTGCAGACAGAGGAATTCAAATATATTCCTACTTGGATGACTGCCTTATTCAAGCGGAGACATTCTACTAAAGCATCTGGCGTTTGTAGAAAGATTACTAATTTGCCTAGGGTACTCAGTAAAGGAAAAATCAAAACTAGTACCCTCTCTCCTGGGTGCAAGCTTAAGTACAACTGCCCAGATGGCTTATCTCATGCCAGACAAAGGCAACTGACTTCTTACTTCAAAAGCATGGCAACAAAGACCCAGTTATCTGCAAGAAAAATTCTGCAGGCTCTGGGCTGCATGGCATCTGGCATTCTAATTCCATATGCAAGACTGCATATGGGGAAGCTATAGTGGTATCTAAAAAGTGTTTGGACACAACATTGCCACAGCCTGGAATCCTTAATTTTACTCATTCCCTGCCTGCAGCGGGAGTTCGATGGTGGGCACAGGCCTGTCACCACAACAAGGGACAGCCATTCACTTTACCCATAGCCAGACAAACACCAACAGATGCATCAGATTATGCCTGGGGGGCCCACATGGCAGGAAAATGTATTCAGGGCACATGGCCCGCAAACCAAAGGCATCTTCACATCAATCAGAGATGCTAGCTGTACAAAATGCCCTTACAGCCTTCAAGGACCTACTTCATCCAGGACATCTGCTGATAAAGATGGACACCACAGTCGTGTGGTACATAAGCAGGGGGGCACACATTCCTACTCCCTCTGCAGACAAGCCATGATTTTGTGGAACACCGCATTGACTTGCCAATTACACCTGCAAGCAAATTCCTGCCAGGAAAAACAAATGCTCTGGCAGACAAACTAAGCAGAAGCCTCATGGATCCTCATGAGTGGAAACTAGATCCACAAATCTTCAACATAAGGAAATGGGGATGCCCAGACATCTTTTTGCCTCCCCTTACAACTGCCAACTTCAGAGATTCTGCACAAGGACTTATCACAAGCATGGAAAGTGGATGCTTTGTCATTCAGCTGGCACAACCTTAGAGTATATGCCTTTTCTCCACTGTGCTCCTCCCGAAGGTACTTCTAAAGGTCAGACGAGAAGCCACATGATGTTGATTGCTCTGGATTGGCCACACTTATACTGGTACCCAATCCTAAGGAGCTTGTCTGAAGGCCCAGCTTGGACATTTGCCTCAAATTCCTCATTTACTGACCCAACAAAACTATCCGATCCTGCACAGCCAACTCAGAACCCTAAATCTAGCTGCATGGCAGATAGTGTTCTAAAGTGGTTATGGGTGTTGTTTTGGAGGCCAGGAGGCCCAGCACCAGAAAATCTTATGCAGAAAAGTGGAAGATTCTGTGCTTGGAACCAGGCACAAGGAATTGACACGCTTGTTCCAAATATTCCTCAGCTTTTACAATATCTAACTGAGATGCTGAACAAAGGCCTATTCTTCTCATCAGTTAAGATTTATGCCTCTGCCATATTAGCTCATTACAATACGGACCCACCTATTTTTTCCCATTCATTGCTTAGGCAGTACCTCAGGGGGGCCAAAACTTAAGACCTCCAAGGAGAGCACCAATACCTGCATGGGACCTCAATTTTGTCTTGGAAACTCACTGCCTCTTTTTGAGCCAGCCAATACAGCTGAGATTAAATTCTTATGGAAAACTTCTTACTGAAGTTATTGCTAGGAGCAGAATGGAGTCTCTGTTACAGGCATTTAATGGCTGTGGAACCTTTGTCTTCCAGACAGGGTTTCTCTAAGGACATACCCAACCTTTATGCCTAAGGTAGTGTCCAGTGTGGCTCTTAACCAAACCATTCATTTGCCTACTTTTTACGTAAACCAACAGAATAAAGGGGAGAGACTTCTGCATTCCTTGGACATACACAGCTACGCTTCTACTTGGGCAAAACTAAGGCTTTCAGAAAGACTGCGCAACTTTTAGTGGCATATGCTGCAGGATCACAAGGAAAGGCCATCTTAAAGCATCCTATTTCAAAATGGATAGGACACTGCTATTCGTAACATGGCAAATCAGTGCCTAAGGGCATTAGACCTCATTCTACCAGGACAGCAGCCACCTCAGCAGCCTTCCTCAGAGGAGTACCAACCAAGGATATTTTGGAGGGTAACTTGGACTTCAGTGCACACTTACTAAGCGCTACTACTTGCCTCTTTCTGCAGGGCCTTATAGCCAATCGTAATTCTATTTAGACCCAGCCGCCCAACCTCAGCGTTGGTATTCAACCCAAGTGTAATGACTGCAACAGTGAAACACTAACATAGTACAGTTGTGTATCTACCATAAATGTAGGTGTTGGTGTATTCACTGTTGCAGTCCAGGTTTACCCACCCACCATCCCCCTTTCTTTGCTGGGACTTATCTGTACTTCTCTATTCTATACAACCTATGTGGTGTATTTGCTTGTAGATGAAGGTATTGTTTTAGTGCATGCTTTTTATAAGCAATGTTTTTTTAGTCTACCCTTTTGGGGGCACCTGACATCTGGGGCAAGAAACTGAAGAAAATGGCGTGGGCTGCATCTTTTATACCCCTGACGCACTGACGTCAGGGAAGAGGCGACAGCAACTGACACCAGACCAGGACTTTGGAATTCAGGCCGACTGCGGGTAGACTGCCAGCAGGATAACCCAAGTGTAATGACTGCAACAGTGAATACACTCCAACATCTACATTTATGGTAGGTACACAACTGTACTGTCTAGGATATTGTTTGCCCTGGTGGAGGGTGTGGATAAGTTGATCCAGGGCATTTGAATTTATGAATTCCATAAGTTGGTACATTCCCAGTTAATGGTGGGGTAGTTGAAGTCGCCCATTATTAGGATGTTTGGTTGAACCCTAATATTTTCCAGTACATCAAGAAAAGGAGTGGGAATCCTGGGGCATGGTGGGGGATCTTTTGCAAGCTACAGTTTGGATTGCAGTTTTGCCCATAGTTGCACTTGGATAACCTCTGATGCATTATGCTGAGCAACTAGTCTGGAGGTGTGGATATCCTTAATATGGACACACCTCAGTCTTTGGTGTTCCGGTCCAGGTTAAATGGCTAAAAAGTGTGGTATGAGTTATAGCCTGGTAAGTGCTCTCTGGATTCTTGAACCAAGTCCGTCCTGGCACAAAGTGTTCTCAATTTTAACGAGTGCTTCAAGGGAGTGCATTTTGAGATTGACTACTACTAGCATTTTAGCATTGAGTAGTATTACCATCTTCATTGATGGCTCCATCAGTGTCGGTGGTATAGCCCCAGTATTAAAAGAACCACTAACATTTGACGTTAACACCTCTGGGTCAGCCTTTCTGTATGAAGGGTATGTTGGGCCTGAACTTGAGTGGACATTTTGTGGCTGCAGGAATGACTGGGGCAAGCTATCTCTACCACTGGAGTTTGGGGCCATCCAGTTATCCCTTTTGCTTAGTTTGGCAACCCGTTGTGGGTCTGGAGCACTGGTGGTTCTTTCATGAGCTGCTCAGTATAGAGAGAGCTGGCCATGGCTCATGTGGGACCTTTGGCTTCTTGACTTGGCCAGGATGTAGGCATGCTGCTAGCCTGCTGGACTACTTCACATCCAGTGGCAGGAGATAAGGATGTGTAAAGCACACTCCCCTCAGACGACACATCCAGTGGCAGGAGATAAGGATGTGTAAAGCACACTCCCCTCATACGACGCATCCAGTGGCAGGAGATGATGTGTAAAGCACACTCCCCTCCGAGTGTGGATAACCATTATGCCAGCTCCCTTACCTCCTGGCGACATCACATTTGGTGATGTGCAGGTCTTGTTCAGATTGATTTGTAGTGGTCTGTACACACCTCTTGAGTCTAACTGCATTCTGCTTGGGCATTTGTCATGCAGGTGGTCTATTACGTGTCATTTGCAACTCAAAATTATTGTGATCTGGATGTGGTGAACATCAGTTAACAACCAGGCAGAATCTGTACTCCCATGAACAGCTGACTTCAGAACCTAGTGGTGGATTCTAAGGTTTGCTGTTGCATTTAAAAATGTTTAGCCTGTCCAAGGTGGCTCTTCCCAGGCAAGGGGTTTCCCTCCTTAGCCTGGGTAACTGTTTCAGTATTCTGCACTTTGATTTAACTTTTTTATAGACACCATTATATGGAAGTTACTAACTCTCATTTTCCAAGCGCTAGCCGTTTTTTAGATCTGTGTGCAGCTCACACTGGTAACGTCAATCTGTGTTTGTGGTGCATGGTTTCTGTTGGTCTTTGTAGGCCAGCAGGTACGGGCCATGCTGTTTGCTTTGTCAGGTTCCAGCTGGGGCATAAGGTTTGTTGGAATCTGTCCAACTTTTGATGTGCTTGGCAAAGCTTCAGGGCATCTTCCATGTGCCCAAACTGTCAGTCAAGCTGAGCTGACCTAAAAGACCAACTTGGGTGCCAAGCCCTTAAGAGATTTACTGCTGCTAAGAGTGCTCTTGAGAAATTCCCTTTTGGGGTGGGAGGTGACTTTGCTTTCAAAGCTGAGAACACTTTCCAATTTTTTTTCTGAAGAAATTTACACTTTTGGACTGTGGAAAATTTGACTTGTAAAGACTTTAAATTTTACTGGCTTGTGTTGCTTTTCCCCGTGAAAGAGGCAGTGTTTTCAGGTTGACTAAGCTTCTTGTCCCGCATTTTGTCATCCTGCTGCATAAACGTAAGCACCTTTCCCACCAAAGTAGGCTACAAGTTTGCCTCCACTGTAAGTGGGTGAGCGGTCTGAGGAGCCAGTTTTAGCCACAGCATTCATTTTTCTTCAAATCCTGTGGTTTACTACCTGTAGCCAGTATGGACCAGGGCTTGGCCAAATCCTTTGTGGCTTAAGGTCTCTCTTGTGGCCAGGGGAGAGCAGCTCTTTGGTCCTGGGAGAGGGAATAAGGAAGACTTTCCTGTTTGGACAGATGCTGTTTATCCCTGGGCAGGCTGGTTCTGCCCAACTATTGGCCCTTTTTTTTTTTTTTTTTTGTCAACCAGAAAACTACTTCGGGGGGGGGGGGGGGTTCTTCCTCTCTTTCCAGAGTGTGCTAGTGTTTTTCAGTGAGAAGTATGTATGTGTCTTTCGGCTTTTCCCGGTTAGGGGTCACCACAGCAGAACGCCGGTCCGCTAATGATTGGCAGTTGATTTTTACGTGCCGAGTTGCCAGCCCTGACACGCAACCTTCAACGAAGGTGCACCCATTCACTCATGTCTCCACGTAGAAGACGCTCTAGCTGAGAATCTAACTGGACAGCGTCTTACTGTGAGAAGTATGATGAATATAAAACGTGGTACAGCTGTGTCCACAACAGTAGACTTTCGAATGATCACTGCTGCAGTAGACATTCCCTCCGTGGCATAATCAGTTGGGGGGGGGGGGTAGTGTATACATCAGCCCAGGACACTGTTTCATGATGTCTCCATGTAGTCTAGGGATGGGGGGGGGGGGGCAATGTATATATCAACCTGGGACACATTCAGTGTTTCATGATGTCTCAATGTATTCTAGGGATGTAGGTCTCAGGTCACTTGTCAGTATGACTGTGTACTTGTGGTCCAGTGACCTGAGTTTGTGTATTACAGCAGACAGAAGGTCCCACCCACCAGCTTTCAGAAGACCACACACAGCACCCACAGAATAATTTTTTTCTTCGTTTGGACTACGCCCTAGGAAGAACCTTTCTGTAGATGCGTTTAAGTTCCCAAGTGTTCATGATTCTGGGGTGCATGATTCTCAATGCTTTCCCTGGACAAACTATATGCTTTTGAGGAAAATAGTGGTACCCCAGATCTGTCTACTGTCTACACCATTTTCCTTCAGATCCAAGTTCTGGAATTTGTGAAGGTGGTTAGTGGGCAGACCAGATAGTTTCTGATCCTAATATTCCATTCTCCCTTCCACCCCCCCTTAGTCGCCATAAGTGCCCCAGACCTGGTGTGTGAAGCAGTGATCGCTGATCTGTGAGTTTTACCAGTAATGTCCTGAAACTTGATAGCTTGGGGGCTCTTAGGTTTCATAACATCTGTTACATACTCCAGACAAGCTTGGCAGGAACAGGACACATGCACACACCTTTTTGAAGTCTAAGAATTGATTCAGTTGCAGGGAACACAAAGGAGATATGCTTTTCCTCTTATAAATCTCCTCAGTGGTAAAGTCCTTAGTGATGCAATGGGTAGCAAATTTACTAAGAATCTAAGGTGTAGGTAATAGGGGCAGCATCAGAACATTATGTCCTGTAGATGATGGAGCTGGGACCTCCTATTTTGTACATCCTGAAGTTGTAAATCCTTTTTATTCATAATTTTTACAGATAGGATCTCCGTTCCGTCCTCTGAACCGAAACTACCGTTTCCCAGCTTGTGCAAGCCAAAAACTCTCTAAGAACCTACTCAAAATGCCCCTCTCCTAGATACTCTAGATCTCGTTTGCTGCGTTCCTGGTCAGACTTGTTTTAGCCATCTCTCTAAGTCAAGTAGTAATTTGAGTTTTTTCATCTGAATTTCAAAAATGTTAGCCAATTTTCTTTCACTGTCTCCTATAACTTAGGCCTGTTACCTAAACCCCCCCCCCCTTTTTTTTTTTTGGTAATTTTAAAATTTTATCTTTTCTGTCTGTCCCTTTCTCCTGTATTTGACAGGCTTCTTTTACTAATTCTACAGAATAGTTTTTCTTTTACCATGTCAGACACATTTAAATTGGGTTTTAAACAGTGTGACAAGTGTGGGCGTAAGATGCCTAATGTCTTGTGTCTACTGTTTCGGCGTGGATCATTTGAAAGTTGATTGTGACATTTGTATTGGTTTTTCTAATCTGACACTAGCAGAACGTAAGAGTAAACATTTTAAAATGTGTACTCCAGATGACGTCTCATTCGGAGATGATTTTCAAAATCCTCAAACAGCTGGGGGAATGGAAGTCCTCTAACCCTTCTGAGGAATCTTGTTTCGGCAGGCTTTCCGTACCTGGCCATTAACTTCCTGGGTGACCCCACCAGCAGATCTAGTTAAACTAATTGTGCAGTGTGCCTGGAAGGCCCTGGACAATGTAGAACCTGTCCCCCCGGAGGCCGGGCAAAAGTTTTATCTACACCCACTGGTCCAAGCAGGTGACAGTTGACTCTATGGTTGTGGCAGCGGCCACCAAGAGGGAATTGGCAGATAGTTCCACTGTTCATCCTCTAAATAGGGAATCCCAGATCATGGACAGACTGGGAAACAGACCTATGCTTCAGCGACCTTCGCCATTCGGTTGTTGAATTATCTGACGCACTTTACTCTCCTCCAAAGAGACTTAATTTCTGAAATGGCTTTCTTTGTTGGGGGTACTGCCTGATGAGGTGTAGAACAATTTCGCCTCACAGCTAGCTACCCTTGAATCCATCTCAAACTCCTCTGTGCGTTTCTCACACTGCCGCAGGGGCAGCCTTAGCGGCCGCATCTGGTCTTATGAGATGTAATGCTTGGATGCGATTGTGTGATGAATCTGCACTTTTTGGTCCCAAGGTACATGACACACTTGCACGTAGTGAGAAAGATGGAAAGACCTTGTCTGCTGTGGGCATACATTTTTCCAACCCCCAGAGACCCTACTCCAGGAACCAGAAGGGGGGAAGATACGGTTCTAGAAATCCCAAGGTTCCTTTAGTGACGCTCGTGGTGAGCAATCCCCCTGGGGCAGAGGGGGTTACTCATATGAAATACTTCCTTTTTGTGGTAGATGGGGTCCACGTAACGAGTGAGCCATAGATTTTCTCTGGCAGACCCTATCAGCGCTCCTGAGCAGCTGTCCGATTGCTTTCCTCTGGAAGCAGTCGGGGGTAGTTTCTCTGAATCTACTAGCCTGGCATCTTATTACTACCGATGTTTGTTTGGGTGCAGAGAATATCCAGAGGCTACTAAATACCCTTCGTAACTCCCAGACAAGTCAAACCAATCCCCGATGTACCACCCAATCAGAGGGGATTAGCAGCCTTAAACTGCTAAGAAAAAGGGTAATCCAGTCAGTCCCACCAGAACAGGCAGGATTCGGGTTTTACTCTAGGTTCTTTTTAGTGCCAAAGACAGGGGACTGGAGACCAATCCTGGATCTCTGCCTACTCAACAAATTTATCAAACTTATAAATTCTGGATGGTCACAGTACAGTCCATTCTTCCTTTCTTTGGGAGAGAATTGGATGTGTTCCCTACAGGATGCGTGCTACTATACAAACATGGATCACGTTTCTCCGCTTCCGACTGGGAGCCAATCACTACCAGTTCAGGGCACTGCCATTCGGCCTCAACAGCCCCCCAGAGTGTTCAAATGTATGGCAGTTGTGATGCTCATCTTCAATTACAAGGATTCCAGGTGTTTCCCTATTTAGACAACCTGGCTCCTTAGTGCTCCGACCAGCAATCCTCCTAGTTAGCAGCCTTTCTTAAGATCCTGCTCTCTGCTTGGGGATTAGTCAACAAAGACAAATCTCAGATGTTTCCAACAAAGCCACGAGTTTATTTGAGCAGTCTTCACAATGTCCTGCCAAGCTTCTCTACCCCCTCACAGGCTTTTGAAAATTAAGACACCAAAGTCAAGTCCTTCTGCCTCGCACGTTTATACCAGCACATCTTGTACTGCAACTCTTGGGATCCATGGCAGCTGCCATCACTTTGGTACCACTGGCAAGACTGTACATGAGAATCTGTCC
This sequence comes from Protopterus annectens, assembly GCF_019279795.1. Taxonomy (NCBI): domain Eukaryota; kingdom Metazoa; phylum Chordata; order Ceratodontiformes; family Protopteridae; genus Protopterus; species Protopterus annectens. The sequence goes on from NC_056747.1 coordinate 1,350,890,587, forward strand.
TGGAACTGAGGGCAGTTCTCTTAGCGTTGCAAGCATTCCATATATCCCTGCCTTCAGGGCCATTGCAATTCAGATAGACAACGTGTCAGTTGTCTGTTATATCAACAAGTAAGGCTGAACCAGATCTTGCCCCCTGTGTTGGTAAGCCATGAGGATTTGGCCCTGGGCAATGGCTTCCAATCACTTTCTTATGCAACGCACATTCTTGGGAGCTCCAACCTTATTGCGGACAATCTGAGCAGGAACATCCTGATGCCTCACGACTGGTCCCTCAATCATGTAACCGCTCTGATCTCCCAGCATAGGGGCAATCCTTGCCAGTGACCTGTTTGCTTCCCCCCTGAATTACAAATGCAGGAGCTACTTTACCTCTATTCCCCTCGGGGGGGGGGGGGGAATCTGAGGGACACTCTTACACTCAATTGGCCCACAGGTCTTCTGTATCCCCCCCCCCCCCCGTTTCCCCTCATCCCAAAATTTCTCCAGAAAGCTCAGCGGTTGAAAAGCAAAGTGATCTCATTGCTCCCTACTGGCCATGTCAAGTCTGGTTCCCTTTTCTATGGCCTCTTCTGATCCACTGCTCATGGATCCCGGATCATTTCCAGGACCCGTTATCCCATCCTCTGGGATTGATCCACCCAAACTTGTACAGTCTCGCAGCCTGGTTCCTCCACTTCCAGTGATTGCCAGACTACCTGATATCCCATCTACTGTTTGTGAAATTCTTCTGGCCTCACACAAACCTTCACTAGAAACATTCTAGTAAATGGACTAGGTTTTCTATTTGGGCCAAAGATCAGAACGGTAGACCCTTTCTCTATGCCTATTCAAAAGATTCTGCAATACCGGACTACTCTCCTGCATGCAGGAGCCTCAGCTTCAACGGTCACACTACATTTAGCAATTTTCATGGTCTGGAAAGTTTTTGGATTGCCACATGCGTATGCATGACTTTTTTGAGGAGTATTGCATGTTTAAAACCTGCAGTCAAGCCTCCGTTAGATCCCTGGGACTTGACTATGGTGCTTCGATCTCTTACAGGCGCTTTGCGCCTTTTGATTCATGTGAATTTTTTGTCTTTGAAAACCATACTTGTAGTAGCACTGACCTCAGCGAGAAAGAGCATCTGAGCTGCAGGCCATGAGTGTAGAGTCCTTACTTGATCTTCCACATGGACAGGGTGTCCCTTCGTACTGACCTTTCCTTTTTGCCTAAAGTCCTTTCTGGTTTTTCCATCTATTGACCTGCCGGTTTTCTTCCCAAGGCATTCTAATAGAGGAGAGTACCTTTTTCACACCCCTTGGTGTGCACAGGCAGCTTCGTTGTTTGCACAGGACTAAATCTTTCAGGAAAACAGCCCAATTGTTTGCGGCCTTTGCAGGACCCAGATTGGGTAAACCTGTTTTCAAAAGTGGCCACCACCTCTTGGCTTAGAAACAGCATTACCTTTATGTACCAATAGAATAAGCTGCCCTTACTTTTTAGTATAAAGGCTCATTCTACCAGATCTAAGGCTACTTCTAGCTTTTCATTCCAAGCCTCTATGGATGGTATCTGCGCAGCAGCCACGTGGGCAAGACCTCATACCTTCATATCTCATTACAAATTGGGTTTGGCCTCCAGGGGGACTAGCATCTTTTGGTTCTATGGTGCTCTGGAATCTTTCCTTAGGGCCACCCAGGACTCTAAGTATCTGGGGACTCTATGAATAAAATTTACAACTTCAGTTGCGTCTTGCCATAACTTCCATCTGAGTTGTAGATATTCTTTACTTCCTGCCCTCCTTTCCCCCTGCCTGGACTCCTGGTGGATTTCAGGTACTCCTGGTTAGGGTATCTGATCAGACAGAGCCGCCTCCTTTTTTCCATTCCTACATCTTTGCCTAGGGTGGGCAAACTCTATCTGGAGTATCTAGGAGAGGGGCGTTGTGGGTAGGTTCTTAGCTGAGTTTGTCTTGCACAAGCTGGGAAACGGCCGATTCTGTTCAGAGGACAGAACAGAGGTCCTATCTGTAAAGAATGAGTAAAGATCTACAACTCGGATGGAACTTTATGGTAAGCCAGAACATTTTCACTGAAACAGACCTAAGGCACTGAGTCTGACGTGGACGCCCTGCAGTACAAACTTCCCATTAATTTGAAAATGGGCTCCAATTAAATGCTAAAATACCCCAGTTGCAAATTGGATGACAAACCATCCCACCCACATGTGTGAAGTTGAGTGCCCCCACTTCAGAATAAAGTAAATTCTTTGCTTTGACCACCACATGGTAATTGTCCGGAAATCGTAGTCAGTGCACTTTGATCACAAAGGGAATGTCCAGGTGAAGAGGTGCCTTTGTCTTCAGCACTTATCCCAATACAGTGCCATGTTTGAGGGTATGCCTCATCAGTACTTCCAAATTGTTGGAAAGACCCCGGGGTTTCCAGAGCAGAGAATCGTAATGTCCTGTGCCGTCAAAGGACCGTCCTTCACTCCTACCAGAGACCTGGGACCACTCCCTTTCCTAAATATGCTTTAGCAGGTTCTCGCCACCTCGTTTACTACTTATTTCTTGAACAGACTCCTATAGAAAAAACTGGGTGATTCGGTATTCATTCATCCCAGGCACAAGTGGCATAGCCCTCTTCTTGAATTGGGGAGAGTTTAGGGTGGTAACAGGGCGTGATGGTCACAGGACTGTTGCCTTTAACATCGAATAATACGATTTTTGGGTGTTAACACGAGTGGCATGGGGCAAATAAGTTATTTGGTAAGCCAGGTATTTGTTATATGCAGGTGAGGTACATGTCTTTGGTCTCGCACAGCAACTTGTGTTGAGGCAGTTGGGAAATCTTATTTAAGAGGTAATGGTGTTCACAGTGCATAATTTGCAGGCACAATGGGGGTGGGGTGGAATCAAGTGTCTTCTGAAAAAATTTAACAGAATTGGTGGTTTGCAGTGGGGGGTAGGACATTAGTATTCTCGCTCCAGTCATACAGCAGTGGGGAAAAGTCAAGACAAGTTGAGTTCATGGAGTGGAATTTGTCCATTGAAAATCCAGTACCAGGATTTGGGTTCCCAAATAAACTGGGTGTTTGCAGTTGTGTGAACTGATCAAGTGGTGGTGGGTTTCTTCTTTTATTTAGAAGAACTCTGTTATAGAGTTGTGTATTGGTGTGTGTGTTCTAATAATGTACCTTCAATTTACTCTTTCCAGGTCAGCAGATCAGAAAACTTATCAAAGATGGTCTCATAATACGTAAACCCGTGACTGTGCACTCGCGTGCACGCTGCAGGAAGAACACATTGGCTCGCAGAAAGGGCAGGCACATGGGCATAGGTAAGTGTTGCATAATATGCAAAATTAATCCTGAGGATTTTATTAATGTTGAGTTGTACATCACTTGCCCAGGCACATCTTCAGGCTTTGTAAATACGTGTTGGGAGTTTATTTTGGTCTGGAGCGGTTTAGTGGAAGGACAAATTGTCCTTAGCAGCTGGGATAACTCACCCCAAGTAGCAAACTGCTCAGTGGTTTCTCTAATGCTGGTATTGGATACTTAGGATATCACATTTTCAGTGCCTTAAAAAGAAAAGGGTAGCCCTTTGTAAAAGTAAGCCTAATGGATGTGCATCTGTATATTCTGTATGTAGTCTCTTTGCCAATAATGCAAATCACAGATTAACTTGCATGGTATGGTGATGTTTTCTGACACTTCTGCATGCAGTCGGCACGCCTTCAATGTGTTCTTCTCTGCAGGTAAGAGAAAGGGTACTGCCAATGCTCGAATGCCTGAAAAGCTGGCCTGGATGAGGAGGATGCGAATCCTGAGGCGTCTGCTCCGCAGATACAGGGAGTCCAAGAAGATTGACCGTCACATGTAAGACTTTGGCACTTGTCCGTTTTAAATAGGCTTCACAGCAAAGGGGAGGGGGTTTCCTGAGTTTGACCTTTATCGGTCTTGACAGGATAGGTGAATGCTGTTGACTGCTCACTTGGAAGGCCAGCAGAAGTAGAGCATAGTTTGAGTAGTTTGATACAGGAAGTGGGCGCAGGTTCGAATGTGAAAGGATATGTTGCTGCAAATGGGTTAAAATGCACACATAACCCAAAGGTCATTATTTTGTTGTATAATGCTCTTGCCTTGTGTGCTGATATTATAAGGACCTTGTCGCCTTTCAAAAGCTGTTGTGCTTTTGAAAGTGAACTCAAGCGTTCTACAGAAAGTTTTACTTCTACCAGTGTCTTGATTTGTGACTTAGTTTATAGTTTGAGGTTAGGATAATGGTATAAGTGTATCCTACTAAAATACAGCATGTCCACACCAGTGTGGTGAGATAAGGAAAAGGAAGTAGATTTTTTTTATGGTTGGGTGAAATTCCAATTTATGGCTGTTTTTGAAGGCAATTCCTGTGCTGAATGAGTGAAGACATGAAGCATATGGTGCAGTTTGCCCCCTAGTGTTCATGTTAATGACATTGTCAGATGTATAATTTATGGCTGGATATTTTGTTGGGTGGCTGAAGTTTTGTTTAAAGAACTTGACAATGTTGTAACTGAACTTAGTCTGTTTTGGTGGGGTATAAAATGATGAGGCAGGTGTAGCCATCTGGTGTGATCACCCAAATCCCATGTAAAAATTAAGAACAGTTTGTACATTTTCCCACCCATGTGCCCATATAAGCACCTGGCGCTTGACTTGGGCCTCGGCATTGAGAGTAAAACAGTTCGCTTACAGCCTGTATTTAAAGGACAAAGACCATACTAAGGCTTTGGAGTAGGGGCTAAAGTTACCTGGTCTCCCCCCCTTACTCCTTTGTTAGGGTAAGCTGCTTTGCCTAATCCCATTATAAAGTGTCTTGTGCTTCTCACAGCTCACTGGGATCCAGGCTGGGGTAGTACAACAGGGTGAGGGCACTAGAGGAATAGAGTTCTAACCTGTGCGTGGCCAGGAAGGTCATTTTATCTTCATGCCTACTTACAGCAGGAAGAGGTAGAATCCCTTTTAGTCCTCTTAGGACATTCTGTCCTAGGTCTCATTCCACCAACGTGTAAAGGGTGTCCCGGAGATGTTGCTGTACTGAGCAACAAACTGGCTTGGGCAGTCTGTGCTTGCCTAGGATCAAACACTTTGATAGGTATGGGAGGTAAAGCCTAAAGTTACTGTTCAGTGAGTTGTGTATAACCCATCAGAGACTGGTGTGTGCATTACTTCACAGCACAATCTTTTTTTCATGGCTGTTGTATGTTGCAGGTAATTATACTGCTTAATATAAAGGTTGCTGATTTTGGAGTCTCTACATTTCCAGTTGCACATATAAAATTTGTGGTGAGACTGCGCTTGTCCTATTCTCTTGTCGAAGATGGGTTTAACAAATGTGCATCTCCAGTCTTTATTCACCCTGTCATTTCAAGTATGGCAAGAACAGATGCAGACTTGTAAGTTCATGCCGAGGTGTCATTATTCTGTCTTCTCCCTGTGCTTGGCTACTTTTCACCATCTGTAGCCTGCTATTACTAGCACATGCTGTAAAGTTTGTAAGTATATCTAACTTGTAGTTTAGATTTTTCTTTACTCCTGTCATCTTGTATCAATCCATTTTTTTCCGTCTTTCCTGATCTTTCATGCTATTTAGTTTCTGTGCCGTTTTTTCGATGTTTAGTTCCCCTTTTGGTGTCTTATGGAAGGTTGTACTGTTGACTGAAATGTTTAGTATCTTATGGAAGGTTGTACCTGTGTCTGCTGTCCACCTTTTTATCCTTAAAATTTTGCTGTGAACACAGGTTTCTAACCAGGTGGGCTTTTTGCAGTCGGGAGCATTAACACATTGGATTTATATAGTTTGCAGGTACTAATTTGACTCCTTAGCTCAATTTGACTCCTTAGCTCAAAGTGCTGGATGCAACCTAACTCTTGCTGCATTGCTTTGAGCCTGTGTTCTCACCTGTTGCTTATTGACTGTTTAGTTATATAAACAATTGGTTGAAACAGACCTACTTTCTGTGACTACTGTTAATAATTATTTTTTTGTCAATTTTTCATGTGGGTTTTGCCTGCAAGTTTGTGATCAGTAGTACGTTGGTAAACCCTAAATTCTACTGTTGGCAGTTGCCAGCCACCATTGTAATTTGTAGTCTTTAGATATGTTTCCTGTTTCTCGTTTTTCAGCACTGCTCAACTTATTGTCTGGCATAGTGTTATTTTGTAACTGCTTAAATACTAAGAACTTTGTCTTTCAGGTACCACAGTCTGTATCTTAAAGTGAAAGGTAACGTCTTCAAAAATAAACGTATCTTGATGGAACACATCCACAAACTAAAGGCAGACAAAGCCCGCAAGAAGCTTCTAGCGTAAGTGTTTTATATTGTCACAAATTTGAATTCTGCATGTATGCCTTTGGCTAGCTGCAGTGGGAGCAAATTCATGGCTATGGCAGTGGGAGCAAATTCATGGCTATGGAAGGTGGTGAATTGCAACACTAAGATGGGCAGCTGAGTCTCTTGTCTTGGGCTGTAGTGCTAGTCTTAGCTGAATGCAATGATCACATCACACCAAACTGAGTTTAGTCATTTGCCTTTCCTTTTCTGTTGTGTTGAAGTGCCAGAGATGTCACATCTGAAGTGTGGCTAGTGGCCTTCCCTGTAGTGCCAGCTGTAGTCTGAATTGTGGAATTTTACTTGGTGCAAATTGAGCTGTGGTTTGCAGTGTCCCGTTTTGCACATTTGGGGATATCCTTCACCTGTTAAGGCATGTGTGGCTACAAGAGCCAGAGTATCTTTAAAAATGGGAAGAGGAACCTCTTATTGCACATGCCCTACCAGGTCAGGTAATACACTAGGACAGCACTTCCTACACATTAGCAAACATTTCTCCTTTCTGCTTCTCTTGAATGGCTTTGACAGTGAGCATGGCTGTGGTGGCTCATTCTTGGACCCCACTGCCCCTTTTGGATTAGCAGACATGACGTGTCTCATTGTAGTTAATTGGGCACATCCCCCAAAATTTCTCTAGTCAAGTTTGCTTTCCTTATGTAGTCCACCAGACATTACTTTCTGTAATGCTTCACATTATATGTGCAGTAGTCCACATGACTGTAACTGTATATTGGGGAGGGGGCTTAAGCTGTGCAGATACAAGACCTGGGGGGGGGGGGGGCTTAACTTAAGCTGTGCAGATACAAGACCTGGGTTAACTAATTTGACCAGTTGAGCATATTTGAATGAACTGCTTTGTTTCTGCAGTCCTGGGTGGCACTTCCAGATAGCTGTACATTGAGTAACCATTTAATTTCAGCCACTAAACTCAGTTTTGAGTTTGGGCTAGTAAAAGGCATTGCCTGGATGCCAGCAAAAAAGACAGAACTTGAAATAGTCACAAAAGGTGAGAATAAAATACTGACTGAATTCTGCAGCTGTTCAGCAAAAAGCAATGCAAGCTCCAGACATGACTTCCATTAACCAAGGGGAGATTTACTCTGATCTGATTAAAAAACAAAACACGAGTACATCCACTCAAATAACAAGACTGGAAATTACCAGAGAACAAGATTATATTGATGGACAAAGCTTTTGTATCCTTCTCAACATGTTCTGCATCAAAGTGAGCTGTGAAACATTCTTCTTGGTCGTCTGATAAAGACCACCGAGTCTCTGCCAGTGAAAACTTTCCCAAAGTTTCTGCTGAAAAATGCTTGAGACAAAAAAAAGCAGATTGATTGATTAAAAGAACCGAGAGTACGTTGGAAAGGAAGCTGTCTGGATTTAGGAGATGGAAGATCAACAGGAGTAAAACCAGTAACTTAGAAGTAAGACACATGAGATTTAACAAAGTTTGTGAAACATGGCAGAAGTCCTGGAAATATTGAACTAGGGGACTCTAAAGCATTTGCCCTACTTCATCAGGCTTGGCAGAATCCTTAGAGGTGAAGAGAGGAGCAAGTTTAATTTTGTTGTACTTTTAAACTATCTACAGTGCCTGAGCTAAATGAGCCCTGGGTGTTTTTTTTTTTTTTTCCATTTCTTTTTAATACATAGCAGTGACTACATTCCTTAAAACTGAACAAGAAAAGTTTTGGTCGTTGATGTGCTTTGTCATTCTGGCATAGGAATGACTGGATTAGGGCCCTTGGCTTGATCCAAGTATTTAACATTTGTTAACTGGGGAAGTCTGACTTGGAATGAAGCCGATTTTCAGCGGAGGCCCGGGGCGAAATGCTCCAGGTGCATATCTTTGTAATGTAGGAGAAAACCAGAGCACCCGGAGGAAACGCACGAACGCAGAGAGGACATGCCGACTCCACACAAGGCACCCCAGCCGAGAATCAAACTGGAGAACTTCTTGCTGTGAGGAGACACTACCGCTGCACCACTTAAAGCAAATTACTTTTTTCTTTCAGTGGCGAGATGATGATTTCTGAAAGCATAGATGTGCTATCCCATTCTGGGAGACCAGTGGACAAAACGAGACACTACTTAGTAGCACAGGCTATACTTTGCATCTTAGCATGGATAATTTTCTTTAAGAGGAAGCAAGCAAGGGGAGCTCCAGTATTGATGGAGGATAAAGGTGGTGGTGGTAGGTTTGTAGTACTAAGACACTGGCAAGCGAGGAGGATTACACTGGCATGTATTTGATTCCACCTACAACTGCTGTAATGCTTAAAATTCTGGGAGAAAATCCTCAACAGTGAATATTACTAGTAGGTGGGGACTGGAATTTGATTTGCAGCAGTGAAGATGTGTCTGGGGGGCCCAGAAGGGAAAATGTAAAAAGGAAGGGTAGATTCTTGAAGAAATTTATGAAAATATTTGGCATGGAATATGTCCGCTCAGTAAGTTGAGTGGGTTTACATATTCCCAGAAATGCAAAAACTGGGCTAGGCCTGATGGAACCATACTTTCAGTTAAATGTACATATTCTGTGAAATGTTTGATACTACATCCTCTTCATGAGGTAGTAAAGGATATGGGTAGTCAAGGAAATCTGGCTGTATTTGTGGTTATTTTATACCTGATAAAAACCAGGAATGTAACATTGAGGCAGTTTCAAATCTTTTTCAAGACGCAATTAACTTGAGCTAAAACAATAGCAATAGCTGTAAATTGTACCACACATTGGTTCAGTGTTCATATTTTATGGGGATGTGATAGTGAAGTACTTGGAGTCTAAAGATTATTCTGATGTGGCAGCTAAGGATATGTGGGAAAGACTAAAAAGGTAATATAGAGCTTTCAATTGTTTTTGCATGGATTCCACGATACAAGCCGTTTATGTTTAGTCCCTTCCGTTTTGGAAACTTAGAACTGGTCAGGCATATTCAACCAGAGGAGAGGTTCTGGGTAGCCGTAAAGAGCTGAAGGATTTTGTGGGAGGGGAAGACAGCAAGAGTAGAGTACACATTTTAAAGCTCCTATAATAGCACAAGCAGGAACTTGTAAGTGGAAAAGGATGAAACTCTTGGGGGGGGGGGGGGCTTAAAACCAAGGAGAGACTGGAATTTTGGATGCAGATCCATAAGGAGAATATTGTATTCATAAAGTAGCAGAAAGTATTTAAGAATTACGCCAACACAGGAATAGTCTGCCAATGGAGACTAGAGTGCAATGTGTTATAGAGAACAGGCAAGAGGAGGCTGGAATTGGAGAACTGGTGAGAGCCAAGGTATTTGGGAGGAAATTAAAGGGGGAAGGTAATTGGAGTGGGAAGAGGCCAGGAATTTTTGGACTGCAGTGTAGATTGCCTTCCCTGTGAAGGATTGATGTTGGAGTGTAGGCAGTGAGAGAAATAGGGAGATCCTAAGCAAAAGACCAGCACTGGTAGAGTTTAGTGGACTCTAGAACAGAATCTGCTGTTAAGAGCATACAAAATATTGCATAACTATAAATCAGAGGTTAGGATTGGGAAGATTGGAGAAGCAATTCACAAACTATGGCAGGATGTGTAGATTGGAGAAGCAGTTCACAAAGAAACAATGGCAGGATGTGTATGTCTCCCAAATATGCAAGAAAGTCTAGAAGACTTTGCGTGGAAGTGTTTTACGTGGGTATTTTATACCCAAAGAAGAAGTTTTGGTGTGATGGGGAAGAGGTAATTGGAGACTGACTGCTTTTTCATATACTTTGAGAAAATTGGTTTAAGGAAATTATTTGAGTTGATACAGAATTGGAATTGCCTAAACCTAAGCCCTTGCTGAGTGTAATTGCCTGCCAAAAAAGCACTACTAGAAAATGGAAATCTAAACCAACTTTACTAGTACTGAATGTAGTAGCAGGTAAAAATGGAATTGGGATCTTTAGAAAGGGGTAGGAGCAAATTCCATATGAATAATGAGAATTGTGGGAACAGCGCATGCAGCGGAGGAGCAGTGTTTGCAAAGGCAAGATTTGAATGACCTGTGTAATGTTTGACAGCATTAATTACAGGTGATGTGCAATGTTTGTAAACTCAGTGTGGTTTTATTTTCCTGTATACATGTATGATTGCCTGTTGCAACAGTGATTAAGATTTCTTGGGGAAAATTCCATTCCAGTCCTAGCATGTATCCAGTGTTGCTGCCCGACCTCGTGCTTACTGCTTATTGAAGCACCACCCCCTCAGCTCACACACTGCCCTATAAAATACTAATTAGTTGCATAGGAGCAATGTCTTGACTGGCTTACGCTTGCACAGTAGGCAAGTTATGGCTGAGGGAATTAAACCCTGTGAGACAGGAACCGTTCAGCTGTAACTCTGCGCCAACTGTTGTATTCTGCATGACCTGTGGAGCGGGGCACTTGTGGCCTACTACTCACTGGTTTGAAAGCTTTGATTTATTTGCTGCTCATATAAGAGTAGTAGTCTCAATCAGTCTTAATTGGTAGTGGCCCCGTAAGTGGCATTATGGGGCTCCAGCCTATACATATTCTCTTTAGTTGCTAGTTCACGTAGACTTCCTTTCAGTGTCGCTCACTAAGAATCTGGTTCTTTGGTCTTCATACTGAAAATGTACCATCTGGTTTGTGGGGCTTGTGTAGTAGACTGAATGTTAATGCAGTTCCTCCCTCTTTGCCCTTACAGGTGCGTATATAAAAGCATTCTGACCAGGTTTGACCAGTTTCTATTACCTGCACAGTTTGGGTGACTTGTTTCTCAAACTGTCTTGTTATGCATTTCCATCTTGTATTTAATCAGTCCCCCCCCCCCACATTTTTTAGTGCCCCTCAACAGCTCACATTCTGCCTTTTTTAGTCTTGTTACTAGCTGGGGGAGGTGGGCTCCAAGTTTGGTGCCTTTTTTTTTTCCATCATTTAGAGGCTTGATGAGACTTAAGTCATTACAACCTTTACTTTGGCTTGTTTGCCTTTGATCCACCACACCTCTGAATTAGAGCCTGGTCTCTTCTCCAGGGGTTACAGCTATTTAGGAAACCATGCAACCCCACCCCCATAAGAACTGCACAGAGCTGCCCTTCAAGCCCCATCATCTTGATTACCAGAATACTGGTTACCATAATCCAACTGGAACCATCCTGTGGCATCAGGACAGTGACCAAATATAGGAATTACTGCCAGTTCTCCATTGGCCTACTTGTGCGATTGCAGTTTTACATGTTAAATATTTTGAAAATATCCTTTTTCTAGGCATAAAGTTAGACCACTTAAATCATGCACTTGGGTACTAAGTTTTCTGTAATGACTTTTTCCGGTCTTAAGTGCAATTTGCTTTACAGGGGGTGGTTTGCATGAGCCCTGGTTTATTCCTCTAATATTTTTGCTAGATTATGGAACACATTTTGCTTTGCTTCCTTGTTTTTAATTTCTGAATTTGTAATGCACTGAATTTATGGTGCAGCCATTTGGATGCATCAGTCAGGTTCTAAACACCAATGGTTTCCAACTAAAATTAGGGAGCTTGGCATGTAGCAGAGAAGGGTGTGATGAGGTGGAGGGGCCTGTGGCAAAGGGTGTGACTGGGTGATTGCATTAACGGAAATTTTTTTTTTTCCTAGTGACCAGGCCGAGGCTCGTAGATCTAAGACCAAGGAAGCCAGAAAGCGACGTGAGGAACGTCTGCAAGCAAAGAAAGAGGAGATCATTAAAACTCTTTCCAAGGAGGAAGAAACCAAGAAATGAACTGTTTAAATGTTCCTGTATATAGTTCAGAGAACGTAATAAAGTCCTTTAATATAATTAATTTCTGTGCAAGTTATTGCTGCCCCTTGACCCATTGTGTGGAACTTGAGATTACAAAGTTTTCATTGGTATATGGTTAGAATGTTTTCAGTTTGATTAGCAGTTCATTTTTTGTGCACATCAATTAAGAGAGTTGAACTACAGTAACTTAAAGGGACAATCCCACTGTTTTAAAATTAGGGTCAGAGTTGAGCTGACGGGTCGCACCCATTTTGACACATCACTCCTTCCAACCACAGTGTCCTTTGGATTTAAATATCCTATAAATCCACAGTTTTTGATTCAGCTCCCAGAATAAACAAAATTTTGGATGTGTTCCTCTGACTTGCATTATTAGATTGTGGAGCTATAGCCCCAAACTCCTGGCTCATATTTAAAATAAAGCTGTGCCGGGGAAAAGGGACATCAGTGTATAGTAACTTAAATTTTGCATCACTCATGCTTCTACAGGTGTACAATCAGCATGCTCGTTAATTTGTCAAGTCAGCAGATTTCAGACAGTTGAAAAAGGAAAGTGTCTAATGCTCAAACCTTCTGTCACGCTTGCTTTCTATGGAATTTAGTAGCAGGTCAAAGTTGCTACACCAAGCTAGTTTTCAAAACTCAGAATACAGTAAAACATGAGAGATGGTTTCCATTTACTGTTTTCTTGACTATGCTTTCTACAGGTGGAAGCAGTGTCATACAGGATTCACAATATGCACAGAATAAATTATGAAATGAAAGACTAAAAAAACTGTTTTAAAAGCCTTGCATTACGTGCTTTCTGGAGTACCAGCAGTCTGGTCAAAATGCTTAAAAGGCTACTTTTCATAAGGATAAAATGCACAGATTAAACTAATGAATGGCTCATGCAATTTGAGATGGAATGTGGCTAGCACTTTTGAAACTTCCTTCAGGCACTCCCCCCCCCCCCCCTTTCAGAGGTTGAGCATGCTCATAAAAACAAACCTGAGGTGTAAAGGGCTGAATCAGAACAAAAAAAATCCTTGCCACTGAAGTCCTGGGAGTTCTACAACCTTAAACCAGCCTCTGCTGTACCTTTTTGAGAGTGTGCTATAAAGTATGAGAGGGATTGGGGGGGGGGGCTGAAACGGTCCTGGGTTCATGGGTAGGAACTAGAGTAGTTGCTCTTGTAGACCATCATAAGCTTCGCCATTTCCTTTGCGTGCTCATATTAACATATCCCATTTGGTTAGAGGTATACCTTAACCCCATCCCATGGTTGATTTGTGTATCATATGTGCAGGGATGAACTTTGTTTTATTTGGATGGGGAGTTTGTTCCAGAGCAGCAGTATTTTCAGTTTTACCTGTCCTTCCAAACTGTTCTGTTGATGCAGAGGAGGTATAGATCCCCTAGGCCAAGCATTTGGAAGGCTTGTAAGTTGGATGGATATAAAGGTACTTTGATTAGTTGAGGGTTAAGGGGTTTCCTGTGTATTTGAATAATTTGATCTGTTATGGTTTTTGGACTTTGTATAGCGTCTGCTTCAGTCTTTTTATTGCCTCAATGTAGCCAGTGGCATGTTATAGAATTGATTTGGAGTAAGAGGTGAGGTCCTGGACTAGATCAACATTTCCTACAAATTGACATGGTTCCATTTCTGTAAAGTGGCAGTATTTGCAGGATCACGATTTGCCTTGGATTTTTTATTTATTTTTTTGCTTTTAACTTGCAGTGCTGAACTACCAGGGAATATTGTATTGCTTGCCAAGTTGATAGGAAAGTAAGGCGATATCTGAGAACCACATGAAGCTGGTTGCTGTCACTGAGTGGTATTGTGTGGCTCCTCACCCAAATGGAAACTTTTCCCAAAGACCATTTTTTTAGGTTTACTAATCCTGTAGTGAAGGCAGAAAGAGCAGACCAATTCCCAGATGTATAATTGGCTCGTAGCCATCGCACCTGTCATTAGCAAGTCACCTTGTCCTGGCCAAGCTGCGATTTTGAAGCATCACAGTGCTTTTGTTTGCTGTAGCCTAATGCTATATCTGTGTATTCAGTGTGGTTATACACAAGAATCACTTCGGCTGAACAAAAAAGTTTTACATTTTGTATTCCTTCTGGCTTGCAGCTCTAGGCAGTTGGGTAAACGGCCGGCTCATCTACCAAAGCTCAACTCATATCGGAGTGACTCCTCCAGGTGCATCTGCAGTTGACTCCTATTGATGCCTCTAGGCGTCAAACATTACTTGTTCATATTTGCATCAGTAATTCCAAAACCGTGCTATGTACTAGGTTTTAAGATTTCATCTTGAAGCTTACACAATGGCAAACTTAACCATTAATATTTGACCTTGTCTAGTGCAGGTAAATCAGTATTAACTGTTTTATATTAATTTATATAGATCATTTTCACATTTTTCTAAATATCTCAACCAAGTAATTCCTTAGCCTCGTATGAAAATTCAGCTAGATGAATAAAATTGTCTGTGTAAATTGAGTGGTTGCTGAGCTATTGTAAGTTTACGAAATATTACAAATGCAATATATACTGTTTATTGTGAGTTGTAAAATTCAGTTTAAGACCCAGAACCCAAGGAATACTAGAATACTGCCACTATAAAAAGTTTGTGCTGAAGAGTTTGCCATTTATACTTTTCATAGTCCATATGGTTCCAGAAATATGAACATTTGTTTGAAATGTGAGGACCTAAATCTGATTGTCAAAAGGCTTGGGCTCCACCCATTTAAAGTTACAGTGCAAACTTCCTGACCTCAATTGGAGTGAATTGAGTTAAGCCTGGTTGCTGTCTGGTGTGTGGGACATCACACGGGGAGCCATAAGCAGTGGGCCATAAATGTGATTGCCACACGCACAGACCTCAGAACTCCAGACAGGGATTTAGATCCTCTTGGGGGATAGGAGGGAGGGAGTACTGCAACATAGAGGACATCTTTGGTTATGGTAAGAGTTTACACAAGTGGTGTGCCCTGTTCTCATGTAGTATTCTCATATGTGGGAGAGTACCACAGCTCATGTAGAGAGGGGTGGAGGAAGAAGCTGTCAGGAATCCATGGAGGGGGTGGCTCTTGCAAATCCAGCCTTGGCTCTAGAGATGTTATCGGATTTATAGTGCTTGGTGAAGCTGTGTACAGAGGACCATGTGGCTGCCTCTAGGATAGTGACTGTATCCTTGCCTTTGAGAAACTCCCCAAAAGAAGTCACTGCTGTGGTGGAATGGGCTTGGACTGTGTGTAGTAGCTCTTACCATGGAACACAGGGCTATAGTTTTACACGTCTAGAAGATGGTCTGTTTAGATACAGATTTTTCTAGGGTCCTGGGGTGAAAAGGTACAAAAAGTTGGACTTTCTAATGTCCTTAGTCTTATCCAGATAAAACCTCAGTTGCCTGTGAACATCCAGACAATGAAGTACTCTCCCCTTCTGTGACGTAGAAGAAGGTGGTGGTGAAGATGGATTCAATTGAAGGGACATTTCATTGATCACTTTGGGCATGGAGGGGTTTAGTACAAAGGGAAACCTTATCCCTGTGGAAAATAGTAGAAGGTGGAGTAACCATGAGTACTTGCAGCTCACCTTCTTGTAGGTGAAGTAAGGGCTTGCCAGCAAGACAGTCTTCCAAGTGCACATCTTTAAAGTGGCAGAAACTACAGGCTCAAAGGGGGCAGTGGTAAGTTGTTTAGTGCAAAGTCCATGCCCAAGGAGGAGGGATGGTTTTCCTTGGTCTGATGTGGAGAAACCCCTTTGAGAGAGCTTCACCTCCAGTCTGGCTAATGGGGTAGATCCATAGGTAAGCAGGCTGAAATGGCTCTCAAGTAGGCTGTAACTAGAGTTACATAAACCTGGAAGGGGTTTTGTTGCCTTTGAAGACGCCGACTAAATTTTCAGCTGGACCTTCTGGATGGGGGGCATATAGGAACAGCCCCTTCAATGAAATTGAAAAGGCATCACTTTCTATTATAGTGGTGAGTGAAACCTGGAGCAAAATATCCATAGCAGTCTGTTTTGAGGGACGGCAAACAGATCCATCTGTGGAGTGCCCCATTAGTGGGCAATGTCTAAGAAGACATCCCTGTGCAACATCCGTTCGTGATTTGGAGACCCAAGATTTGCTTATGGTATCTGCCTGATGGTTGTCCTTTGGGGTGTATACGGTCTGCGATATTACATTGTAGTGAGTGGCCAGTTCCCATGCTTGTATTGCCAGCCTGCAGAGTAAATGGGCTCTGGTCCCCCCACTTGTTGGTGTAACCTGTCACTGTGGTGCCAGTGTAGACTTGAAGGGGACCAGGTTGTAGTAGTGGGAAGGTGGTCTTCAGGGCTAAGAGCAGTCATTTTCCTCATATTGACATATTTTTTTTCGGGACGGAGGGCTCCCATTGAACTTCTACCTGGAGTCTGTCCATGGTGGCCCCCTATCCCAGATCGGAGGGATCTGTGTACATGAATTGGACTAGACCTGGATTCTAGCTTATTTGTTGGATCCACCACCCCAACCTTATTTTTTTAAGCAAGTCAGGAAGGGTATTTGAAAAGTCCAGGGGGTAATTGTGCTGGGACCAGACATTTCAAGTACCATTGGAACTTCCTTGTGCAACCTGGTAAGGGCCAACATTGGAAGAGTAGCTGCCATTAAGCCTAGAAGGTGAAGAAATTCTCTGGCTGAGATGTGGGTGACTCCATCAAATCTGTCTTTATTCTGCAGCCCAAGATCTGTCTTGGGATGAGGTGATTGAGGACTTAGTTATGCGCCAGACTTTTGAAGGAGAGTGTGTATTGCAGATGTACCTGAAGAATGCTCACCTGTTCTGCTTGGATGAGTAGGTTGTTTATGTAAGGGTAGACTCAAATGCCTTGTTCTGCAGAAGGCTCCTGTTGGACTAGGCACTTTGTGAAAACTGTGCTGTAGACAAAACAAATGGCAAGGCAGTAAATTCAATGTACAAGGATAGCACAGCAAAACCTAGACCTCTCCTGAGGTCTGGGTTAATGGATATAGAGATGAGCCTCCTTCAGGTCTAAAGTGGCCATGACCCTATGAAGGTGTGGGGTGAAAGAAGGGTTTGTAGGGATAGCATGCAGAAGGAGGGTAGATGCAGTAAAGGGCTTAACAGGAGTAGGTCCAGAAATAGGTATCGGATGACTTTTTTTTTTGGTAGGGGTTTCCTTTTTGGAAACTGCTTTTCCTGCCAGGTTATAAAGTACCCTTTTTCCATTATCGAGACCCAGTGGTCTGGAGTGATGTATTGCCATAGGGGAAGACAGAGGTGGGTGGACAGGGTGAGGTGGGGGGAATTTAGGCAGTCGCACATTATTTGACTTGTCTGGAAAGGGCTGCCTGGGGGTTGATTTTGGGAGGGAGTTGTCCTAGGGGGGACAAGGGTTTCCTAGCCCCTTTCCTCTGCCTTGAAGTGGAAGGAGCAGGTGCCCTCTTTACAAAGCTAGGATGTTCTTCATTCCACATTGCTGCAGTCCTAACCATTGGGTAGTCCGCTGTCCAGTCGGCCCGAATACCAAAGTATATGGCTGACGTCGGTCAAGGCGCATTAGACTGACGTCAGGACGTCAGGGTACTAATGCGCATGACCCACGTCATATCCTCAGTCTTTTTTGCCGCATGGTCCGATGCAGAAGCAGTTTTGCGAGTGCAGGTTGGCGTTCTGAAATATTTCAAGTCGGAGTTTCAGACCGAATCAAAGTTGGCTAAGTACCCCGTTGGGGAACATTTTGGTTTTTTCTTGCCTCAGTATTTAACCGGATGTCAGAAAAAGTGAATAACTGTATTTCTTGTGGGAAGCAGATACCTCATAGGGATTACCATACTTTGTGTATACCTTGTTTAGGGCCTGAGCACGACGTTGTTGGTTGCCGCTCTTGTGCTAGATTTAACAAACGCACTATTAAGAGAAGGTTAGACTGTGCCAGGTTAGTGTTTGGGAAGCGTTGTAATTACAAAATGCTGTCGGATGCTCCGACGCCCGCTTCGTCCAAAAAGCGCAAGGACAAAACAGCAAAGCCTAGGGTTGATGAACCGGCAGTCCCGGACGTCGGTTCTTTAGAAGGCTCAGTGGAGCCAGAGGTTTTGCCAGGAGTTTCTTTGGAGTCTCAGGCAGAGACTTTACTGTTACAGGATGTGCCCTCTCAGGAGGTAGGCCAGGCTGAGGGGGCTTCTCAGGTAACTGTTCTTCCCTCTCTTCCCAAGGTAGTTAGAGCTTCTCCTACTGTTTCCAAAACTTCTTTGAGAGGTAGGCCCAGTGCAGCTTCAGTGGGGGCTTCTCCTAGCACTTCAGGTTCTGTGCCTAAGAAACATATGCTTAAAATGGCAGAAGATTTAATTACTATGATTAGAGGCTCTATGCCCCCTCCTGATAAGAGGCCTAGGGTGGAACCTGAGTTTGAGAGTTTTGAACAGTGTTCAGAGGCTTCTGAGTCTTCTGTGGAAGACTTGCAGGAGTATCCTCCTTATTCTGATTCTGATGTGGATGATTCCACTCCTACAGCTTCTCCTCCTGAGGATTTCTCATTTTCAGAGACTCTGCATTCCATGAGGGAGCACTTTAAATGGGAAGGCCAAGATTACTCTGATTCCAGGAAAAGGCTTAGGGAATTCTTATTTTACCCCAGCATAGGCCCTTAGCTATACCTCCTGTGTTGAATGTGGTGGAAGATGTTTTGCAGAGGCTTCCTGAACCCTGATTCTTTGCCTCCTGCCCTGTTAAGCCTGATAGGTACTATAGGGTGCCTGAAGCTCATAAGTATCTGTTTAAGAGACCTAGGGCAGACCCGGCAACTGTTTCTCAGGGGCCTAAGGGTGTTAAGGCCTCTGTTGTTAAAAATCCTGTTCCCACTGATAAAGAGGCAAGGGCTTTGGATAGGTGGGGAAAGAAAGTGTATACTTCTTCCACTTTAGCCATGAGAGCGTTGAATTGTCAGTTTCACATGCTAAAATATCAAAATTATCTCCTTTCACAATTGAAATCTAAGGTGGATGCTTTGGCGGAATGTATAGAGTGTAAAGAGTTGCTGGATTTAGTTCATGTGTCTGAACAAGTGGGTAAGCATTCTTTGCAATGTGGTTTTGATGCTGTGCAGGCCTCCTCGAGGGTGGCTGCCACTAGTTCTGTTCTTCGCAGGCATGCCTGGTTGAGGATCAGAATTTAGCAGAGCATGTTAAGACTAGGATTTTGGATGCTCCTTTACAGTCTGATGTGTTATTTGGTTCGCCTGTGGAAGCAGTTTTAAAGAAAATGGAGGACAAAGCTAAGTCTATGCAAACTGTTAAAGATTTTTGCAGGTGCAGCCACCAAGTTTAGTAGAAATTGGCCTACTAAGGGATGGACATATCCTGCTTATGATTCCCAGTCTAGGGGTAGGTCTAGACGTGGTAGGGGCAGAGCTCAAGGTTCTTTTAGGCCTAGAACAGGGGGTTCACCTGCTCAGACTTCTGGTGAGGGCAGGGGTCAGTCCTTTCGTAAACAGACCCAATGACCTGCCTTTTCAGCTGCCAGTAGATTCTCGTCTGGCAGCTCCTTTGGGAGGAAGACTGTCTCTTTTCAAAGAAAATTGGGATTTAATCACTCAGGACAGATGGGTGTTGGATATCATTCACCACGGTTACAGGTTTTATTTCCATACATTGCCCCCTTTCAAAGGCATGCCAGACGTTCCCCCTCCACAAAGGAAAGGCTCACAAGCAAATTTCTTTGTTACTCCGAATAGGGGCTATTCAGCCAGTCCCTGTACCAGAAAGGGGCCTAGGATTTTATTCTCGCCTGTTCCTAGTTCCAAAGAAGGGGAACACGTGGAGACCAATTTTGGATTTATCTATCCTCAACACTTATCTGGACATTCCCAAGTTCAAGATGACGTTACAACAGCTTTTACCTCTGCTGGGCAAAGATCATTGGATGGTAACTTTAGATCTCAAGGAAGCTTACCTTCATGTGCCTATAAGACTAAGTTGCAGGAAGTATCTGCGTTTTCGAGCTGGAAATTCTCATTATCAGTTCTCTGCATTGCCCTTTGGCTTATCTACTGCGCCCAGAGTATTCACAAAGGTTCTGGCTCCAGTGATAGCTTACTTCAGGCTGAAAGGAATTCAAATCTATCCTTACTTGGACGACTGCCTGATTCTGGCTCAAGAAAAGGAAGACCTTCTACAGCATCTGGAATATGTCATAGCAGTGCTAAGATGCCTAGGGTATTCTGTGAACGAAATAAAGTCCAGTCTAGTACCCTCTCAAGACATGTGCTTTCTGGGTGTGAGACTGAATACAGCAGCCCAGATGGCCTTTTAACCCCGGACAAACAAAAGAATCTTTTCAATTACTTCCATCAACTATCTCTTCAGTCCGGGCTGACTGCAAGGACAGTCCTTCAAGCCTTAGGGTTCATGGCATCTTGTATTCTGGTGCTTCCCAATGCCAAACTGCATATGAGGAAGCTGCAATGGTATCTCAAAATGTGTGGACACAGCACTGCCAGGATTTGGACACTGTCATTCAAATAATACCTTGCATTCAAAAAGAATTTTTGTGGTGGGCTCAGGAATGTCACCTAAACAAGGGACTCTCTGTGACCCGGCCAGAGGCGAGTCAGATTTTAACGACAGATGCCTCGGACATTGCTTGGGGAGCTCATCTAAATGGAAAGTGGATACAAGACAAGTGGCCTGCCAGACTACAGCATCTACATATCAACATGAAGGAGATGTTAGCAGTCCAGTTTGCATTAATGGCTTTCAAGGAGTTACTTCTTCCTGGGCAGGTGTTGATTCTAACAGACAACACAACTGTCATGTGGTACATCAACAAACAAGGGGGAACACATTCTTATCCTCTATGCAGGCAAACAATGATTTTATGGGAGACTGCACTCGGCTTGCAACTAACTCTTCAGGCAAGGTTTCTGCCGGGAGCACAGAACTCCTTAGCAGATGTGTTAAGCAGGCAAATCATGGATCCCCACGAGTGGAAACTGGATCTTCATGTATTTCAGAAATTGAGTGTGTCATGGGGAACTCCAGACATAGATCTGTTCGCTTCTCCACTAAACCACCAGCTGCCAAAGTTTTGCACAAAGGGGTTTCATCACACAGCTTGGAAAGTGGACGCTCTTTCTTTCAGTTGGAAAAATCTTCATGTGTATGCCTTTCCACCTCTGCCTCTTCTCCCAAAGGTGCTCCTAAAGATCAGACAAGACAAGCCAAGGATGATTCTAATAGCTCCAGATTGGCCTCGGCAACACTGGTACCCACTTCTAAGGAGTCTGGTAAGGAAGCCTCCATGGCCTTTACCTTTGATTCCACACCTGTTATCTCAGAGGGACGGTCACCTGCTCAATGTCAAGCTTCAATCTCTTCATCTAACAGCCTGGCATATTCTGTTTTGAAACACAGCAGGTCTCAACTTCCTCAACAAGTTTTAAATGTGATTATGGAAGCCAGAAGACCTAGTACAAGGAAAGTGTACGCAGAAAAATGGAAGAGATTTTTATTTTGGAGTGCAGCAAAGAATTTGGAGATTTCTGAGCCTAATTTGAGTGTGGCTCTTCAATATCTTACTGAGTTATTGGACAAAGGTTTGTCCTTCTCTTCCATTAAAATTCATGCTGCAGCAATTTCAGCTCACTATGATTGTGACCCACCATTGTTTTCGCATCCTTTGTTTAAGCAGTTTCTTAGAGGGGCAAAGAATATAAGACCCCCACGTAGAGCTCCTACTCCTGCTTGGGATCTCAATTTTGTGTTGGAAAAACTTACTCTACAACCTTTTGAGCCTGCGGCTACTGCTGAGTTAAAATACTTGTCATGGAAGACTGCTTTTTTGTTGGCCATTACTTCTGCAAGAAGGGTTTCTGAGTTGCAGGCCCTTATGGCAGTAGAGCCCTTTTTGATTTTCCATAAGGATAGAGTATCATTACGCACTAATCCTTCCTTTATGCCTAAGGTGGTTTCTAGTGTGGCTTTAAACCAAACTATTCATTTGCCTACTTTCTATGCAGATCCCCAAAACAAGGGAGAAAAGATTTTGCACACTTTAGATGTACATAGGCAGTTACGTTATTATTTAAGCAGGACTAAGGATTTCAGGCAGTCTCAGCAGTTGTTTGTTTCTTTTGCCTTGACTTCTCAGGGCAAGCCTGTGTCTAAGCAAACTATTTCTAAGTGGATTGGGTTTTGCATTTCATTTTGTTATTCCCATCATGGCAAGGAGATTCCAGCTGGGATTAGGCCTCATTCCACAAGGGCTACTGCCACTTCAACAGCATTTCTCAGGGGGGTCGCAACTAAGGATATTTTGGAGGCAGCTACTTGGAGTTCAGTGCATACTTTCTCTAAGCATTACCACCTTCCTCTCTACTCTAAATCTAGGGCTGGTTTTGCCACAGCTATTTTGCAAGGCATGTTGACAGCTCCTGCTTCCTTATGATTTGCCAGCCTCCCTTACCTCTGCTTTGGGATTCTACCCAATGGTTAGGACTGCAGCAATGTGGAATGAAGAACATAGTACAGTTTTGTACCTACCATAAATGTAGATGTTCGAGGATCCACATTGCTGCAGTCCAATTTACCCTCCCTCCTTCCCCTCTGTGTTTAGGGGTTGTGGTGTGGGTTAGGCTATATTCTTGTGCATTTGTATATATTGTATATATGTTTGGTGCAGGGTTTTTGTTGGTGTTTTGGTTTGGGCCTTGTCTTTTTAGGGCCTTCTGACATCTGGGGCAAGAAAAGACTGAGGATATGACGTCGGTCATGCGCATTAGTACCCTGACGTCCTGACGTCAGTCTAATGCGCCTTGACCGACATCAGCCATATACTTTGGTATTCGGGCCGACTGGACAGCGGACTACCCAATGGTTAGGACTGCAGCAATGTGGATCCTCGAACATCTACATTTATGGTAGGTACAAAACTGTACTTTTTGCAGGATAGTTCCTGTAGAATTTTGGAACTGGGAATACCAGTAGATGTTTTTGAATAGTTCAGATTGTTTGCCAAAGAGGAAGTTGTCCAGTGGAGCATCCAGGAAGTCATCAGGGTGGGGGTTGAAGTCTGAGCCAGGAGTACCTGCATGAAACCTGAGGCAGATAATCTGGCTGAGGCTTCAGCATTGTATCTGTAGTTTATGGAATGCCTGTCTACCTGTGCTGCTAAAGTAATTGCCCTAAAGGCCAAGGTAGAGTATGTGTAGATCTTTTTTACCAGTCTGTTCACCTTATTGTCCTTATCAGATGGCAGCAGGGAAGAGGAAGGGATCTGCCTGGATTGCTTGTCTGGTGCCACTAAAATGGCAGCTGGGTCTGTCGTGTGGCTTGAGGTAATTGTAATCAGGGTCTTTACAGAATATGACCTTTTGAGTCCGGTGGTTGGGATTCAGGGGTCCTGAACGCAGAAGCAAAGGCATCCAGGTAAGCTGGAATTACAGGAGAATAGCAGAGAGGGTCTCATCTGGAGAAGCTCAAAGTATCTTTGTACCTCTTATTTGGGTGGAGTCCCACTGGACATACTCTCATTTTGGAGATGGTCCCCCCAAAGGTGATTATCTTTTGTTTCCTTCCAAGGAGTTTTAATCTGGAGAGCAGTATTCAGGAGGAAGGCCAGCTGAGAGGGTATATGTGTGACTGAGGAAGTATTCTTCTTGAAGAGGAATGGAACTGGCAGAGGTGGGCCTGGGATCAACGGTAGGCAGAGCAGGAGTATGTGAAGCCATAGGCCTCGGGGCCATAAAGGCCTGAACCAGGCACTGGAAAACATTTGCCAGTCTGGCTTGCCTCACCGGTGCAGACAAATATGCTCCCCCCCCCCCTTCTCTTGAGTGTGTCATCTTGAATAGTTTGAGAGGTCTTAGCCTATTGTCAGGCCTGGGGTTGAGGTGCTCTGTTCCAGTCTTGTTAGTTGTTGCTGAAGCACCTACCAAGGGGAGAAAATGCCAAGAGGAGAAAGGAGCCACTTTTGAGATAAGTATTTTCTTCTGCCTTTTTGTTAATTACTGCTTTGCCGCCTACTTTTTGGCATTTTCCAGCTTGCTAAAGTTTATATCTGTATTGTATTTAGAACACATCTAGAGCCTGTTTACTGCATTTCCTGTGTTGCACTTAATTTCAAATAGTTTTTTTTTCTCTTAAAAACTGCATTTTACCTGACTTTGGCCTAGCACTCAAGTGTGGGGTCATTTATTGCACTTTTGTAATTATTTTGCTACTTGTGTATCTCTGCTACCAACAAAACAAAAAATCTTGCTTTTTTTCCCCACTTCCTGAAATTTAAGAAAGTTCAGTTAGCTTTGCTGTTCTGAACGGTTTAAGTTTCTTGGAGGCCAGTGCTTGCTTGGACTAAAGGGAAGTCTGTGTTCACCAGTGGCGGTGGTTAACACTGAACAGCCTGCCTGTAGGACTGGTTACAGCCTAGAAGCTGTAGTTTTATTGGCCATTTTGGGTCAATTCTAAACTCTTTGATCTCGCTCAACCCTGCAACCCTCTTAGCACGGTCTTGCGCACAGAGCAGTGTCGCTTCAACGAGCTCAAACTATTCCTGGCTCCACAAAGTCTACTCTTCACTTTTTCCCCTTAGAACTGCTCTAAATCTCAAATTAAGCACTCTATTCTCATTCTAAAGCCCTGCACTTGCTCGTATAAGTAATCTCCTAGGTAAACAAACTGAAGCACTACATCCTCTTGTACTCCTTCAAAGCACTTGCTCCCTATTGGTTCTTTCTGATCAGTCAATAAGTAGTTCCCTATATTATTCAGGCATGTCCAAAGGTCAGTTTCGAGTTTACTCTCCAGTCCAGTTGGTGAATCTGGGAATCTTGAGGCAATGTTACAACTGCCTTATGTATACAGACCACCCTCTCCTCCCAACAAGCTCAAATATATGCGAGGTGCAACTATGTAGCCAAACTGGAGGCTAAGCTCTCAACCCAGTACTGGCACAGCCTGTCAAGAGGCGAAGGTAACCACACACACCACAAATCCAGTCTCGCATAGACCTATCGCATCAGCAAACCAAACACACAAACGCACAAAAACATACTCGGAGGCTCTAAATAAAAATCTGCCTAAGCAG
Organism: Protopterus annectens; assembly: GCF_019279795.1. Classification (NCBI taxonomy): domain Eukaryota; kingdom Metazoa; phylum Chordata; order Ceratodontiformes; family Protopteridae; genus Protopterus; species Protopterus annectens. The sequence continues at coordinate 1,350,915,777 of NC_056747.1, forward strand.
TAGAGACCTCCAAAGCAGACATCCAAGCAACACCTACCACGAAACAGCTACGTAGCACATAGCTCACAAAATCAGTGTGCCACACAGTCACAGCCCTTAGGGCTCAACAACACACCTAATACACTTGTAATAGGTGACTCTATTGTCAGACACACTGATGTCCCACTCACCAGGCTGAACAAGAAGGTGACTAAGCTGCCTGTCTGGTGCCAGGATCCACCACATAACACAAGCACTCTGGTCACTCCAAAGCAAGTGCAAGTATGACTCAGTCATTGTCCATGCTGGTGTGAATGACAGACTTGCCTCCCTGGACAACATGAAAATAGACACAGGATCTCTTTGATCATGTAGCCCAGGCCGGTATGACCCTGACCTTAAGTAGCATCTTACTCTCACCAAGAATGATGCCACAGTATAGAGAATGATCAATATTAACAATTGGCTAAAGTATTGGTGTCATTCAAAGGGGATCCAGTGTCTGTCAGCCTGGGATGACATGCTCGACAAGCCATGTTGCTTCACTAGGGATGGCTTGCACCTGTCACCCCTGCGTTTTCGAATACTGGCTAAGGCTCTTGCCTCCCCCATAGTGCCTTTTTTAGGCAAGGCTCAAAAGACAAACCCACCCCCATAGACAACACACAGAAAAAAAAAAAACTAAGGGTAATACTGCTTAAAACTAAGGGTAATACTGCTCAACGCCAGAAGTCTAAACCTCAAGATGCACGCACTCGAGACTCTCCTCAGTATGGAGAATATATCTGTGCAGTAACAAATACCTGGTTCAAGGCTCCCGAGAGCACCCCAGCACTACCAGGCTATACTTCATACTATGCTTTCCAGCCCCAAAACTTGGACCGAACCACAAAAGGGGGAGTATCCATATTTATCAAAGATGCCCACACCTCCAGGCTAATGGCACTGCACGAAGCTTTGGAGACCATGCAACAGAGAGCAAAACTGCCTTTCAGTTTGTAGCCTGCTACAGACCACCCTCCCAAACATAGGAACCTCATTCTGCTTTCCGGAGGACACTGGAGAATATGAAGGTCTCTCCAAACTGTTATATTGGGTGACTTCAGCTACCCAAACATCAGTTGGGAAAACTCAAGCCCAAACACCCTAGCCCAACAGTTCCTAGAATTTGTAAACTCAAATGCTATGGAACAACTGGTCACCACCCCCACAAGAGGTGAAGACGTACTGGATCTGGTCATCACCAACATGGGGTCTGTTCCACACCAGAGGTATACTCCTCATTGGTAAGATCAGACCATAAATCTCACTGGACATCCATATTCCATCCCCACCCCTAGCCAAGGAAACCACTGTGAAGAACTTCTCAAAAGCAAACCACACTTCTCAAAACCGAGGTGGAATCCTTCATTGCCCCCGGGCCAGTGGACAATACGGCCCAAAATGCAGAATCCTTTACAAAAGCATTCTATGGACACCTACAGGAATGCATGGAGCATGCTATCCCAAATAAAACCAAGACTCACTCCTCCAAAGGCAGGAGACCTGTCTGGTGGACCCTGGCCATAAATAAGCTGTACAACAGAAGGAGAAAGCTACTACATGACAGCAAAATCCCAAAAAGGAAGGCATCACTGATCAGTACTAGCAAAAAACTACGATCCCTCAAAGTCTTCTAAGGCTAGCTTTGAAAGAAAAATTGCACAAGACACTAAAGATAATCACAAGGCCTTCTTTAGTTATGTCAGAAACCTGGGAGGCAACTCCCAGATATGCTCTGAGTTAGTGCAAAATGACAAATTCACTGAACCCACAGACATTGCCAACAGCCTGGCAGAAAGGTTCAGTGCAAGCCCCCCCCCCCCCCAAAGAGCAAATGTCTCTCCCATCAAAGTGTAGCCTTCTTGAGATCACAGATGCACAGGTGAGAGCTGCTCTAAAGCTAAAAACACAGCATCAATGGGACCAGACGGTGTCCCGGACTGCGTCTTACACGAGCTCCAAGAAGAACTAAACCCTCAAAGTCACTGTTCAATCTCAGCCTTACTACAGGATATGTTTCCAAGGAATAGCGTACAGCAACAGTGGTCCCACTCCACAAAGGTGGTGCCACAACAGACCCCGGAAACTATCGCCCTGTAAGCCTGACTAGCCTGGTCTGCAAAGCTATGGAATGTATCATCATGGAAATCATACATGCATTGGGAACCTGCAGACACTGGATCCTACCCAATTCGGCTTCGTTAAGGGCCGATCTTGCCTCTTGAACCTGACTACTTTGAAACAGTTACCAAAGCCATAGATGAGGGGAAGGTAGTCCACACAGCCTACCTGGACCTCGCAAAGGTCTTTGCCACTTGGGCATCATAAATAAGCTCACCAGCTTAAATATCAACCCTTATGTCACAAGATGGGTTGCAAACTGGCTCAGGGATAGAATCCACATGGTCAGAATAGCAGGTGCCATGTGAGACTAAACCAGTTACAAGTGGTGTCCCACAAGGCTCAGTCCTAAGACCTCTCTTGTTCGGTATATATTTCTCTGAGGTACAGGCTAACACGGGTGGACTATGGCTGACCAAGTTTGCAGATGACTGCAAACTGTGTGCTATAATCGACTCTCCGACTGACAAGCCTCCTCCAAAAGGGTCTCCGAGACTGATAACTGGTGCCAGAGCCATGGCCTAAAGCTAAATGCCAAAAAGTGCATAGTCATCCCCTTTGGAAAAAACAGTGCCCTCAAATTACCACATGGGTGGTAATCCATTAAGTATGGAAGTAGGGACTTGGGGACCCAAGTAGATAGCAATCTCTCCTTTGACAATCATGTTGTCAAAGTGGTTAGAAAGACCTATATAGCCCACCTTATGAAAGGATTCACATCTAGATCAAGAGAGGTCATTGTGCCCCTCTACTCATCGCTTAGGCCCATAATTTGAGTACAATGCCCAGTTTGGGATGTACCTTACATGGCACCTTCAGCAACTGGAAAGACCCCAAAAGTATCTCACCAAGAGGATCAAGGGGCTCAAACTGCAGTTCAGCTAAAGAAACTCCAGATCTACTCAGTTGCGTGCCGCCTACTCAGAGGCAATCTGTGTCTTGCGTATAAAGCCATGTCCAACCCAGAATTAATGGACATGCTTCACCTCAGGAAATCTAAATCCCTTAGAGCTACATGCTCCAGGGACCTGAACCTCAGCACAGAAATAAATAGGACATGCTGGAGGGACAGATTCATATCCCAGAGGCTCCCCTTTAACAAAATCCCAATCCATGTCAGGCAGAGCCCCTCACTGACCCTCTTCAAGAGAAATCTTGACGAATGGATGGGAGATCGTAAGTTTGCCCCTGGGAGCTCTTCTCTGTCGCTGCTTGACAGAGGTACAGTAAACAAACCTTAAAAGGGCTACCTTCTGTGACCTACTATACAGAGGCACAGTCAACTAATCTAAGAGAGTGGCGAAAGCCAAACATACTCTAGGCTTATAAATACCCTAGGGCAGATAGGCTAGTATCATCCTATGAACATAGCCATCTGGGCAAGCCCAGTTCTCCCTCGGCATCAGGGGAGGCAATCTCAAAAACCTCCATGAACATGCCAACTGGAGATTCTAGGTAGGCTTCCAACATGGTACCTGCCAAAGTTGCCAGTTCTTCTGGACATCCCTCAGCCTGTGGACCAGTAGCTGGCAGGATGTCTGAGGCAGAGCAGCAGCAGGCCTTTAAACCTTGGTCTTTTTATGCGGCTTCACCTCTATGGCCAGTTCAGGATCCATACCAAGGGCCAGGTACTTTTGTAGTTTTCAGCAAACAGTTTAAGGACTGCCAGATGGCAGCACAAGTCTCGTGGGATGGGCCTAAGCAGAGTTCGTGAGTATCTGTGTGGAATTTGCCGACAGCATTTGCATTTCCCTTTACTAGATAACATTAGATGTTATGTGATCCTATCTCGCCTACATTCTGTACTGATGGGTTCGGAGCCGATCCTCTGCTCTGACTCTGCACGCTATACTATAGAACAAAGTCTCTTATTGGCTGAGCTATCCTATATCCCAGGATGCACCACCACTGCTTCCTCAGATCTCGTTTGCCGCTTTACAGCAAAGACGTGGTCTCGGACTTGGCTGAGCTAAGTTATTTCTTCTAAAATTTCTGTCAAATTTTTGATTAATCTACCCAAAAGCTGTTTTAACAGCTATCATTGTTGTGTGACTGGTTATTAGAGTATTTTTGTGGTGAATTTGTCTTTGTTTTGAGGGAAGGATCCCGTTTAAGTTAGAGGGGCCTTGCCCTCGCGCGTGAGTGAATTTAGTGCGAGTCTTGTAGTGTCAGTTGGTCAAGTATCCCGTTTATACTAGGGGTCTTGTCCTTGCGTACTTATTTTCTTCAAAAATATTTTTGGAAAAAGTTTCTTTTTTGTGGTAGTGTTTGGCTGTCAGTATGTCGAAAGAGCACAGACCATCTGGGTTCAAGAAATGCACTAAATGCAGCTATAAAATGTCAATAACAGACTATCACTCGTGTGTATATTGTTTAGGCCCTAAACATCTCCAGGAGTCATGCAGCGTTTGTCACGCTTTTTCCTCCCGAGTCCTCCAAGAGAGGAAAAACAAATTAATTTTAAAAGGGCTTATTACACCTTCTTTTGAGGAGGCTTTATCTTCTTCCTCTTCACCTTCGAAGAAAAAGAAATCGTCGGCTCCGACCAGCCCGTCTGAACCGGCCACAAAGAAATCTCGGCAGGCTTCTCCATCGGCTCCACGGACTTCGGAGCTGAGGGCGGAACGGTCTGCCTTGATGCCTCCAGCCTCGACTCCCCTGGCTTCGGAGCCGACGGCTAGAGCTTCGAGAGGCGGGTCACCTTCATCGGCTCCTCTGCCTTCGGAGCCGATGAGAGTCACCCGCTCAGACTCTTCCCCTTCGGCACCGAAGTCTTCTTCGGCTCCGAGGGAAATTGCATTGGTTGTGGAGTCTCCCTCGGCACCGATATTTATCAAGACGATTCGGAGCCGGTATTTATCAAGACGATTCGGAGCCGGTCCCCCAGTCCTTTGGAACCGGTGGAGAAGTCGACTCTAACTCGTTCGATCTCTTCTCTGTCTTCGAGGATGTCTGATTCGGACATCGCTAGGGTACTTCAAAGGCTGTTTCAGTCTCCTGTCTTTCAAAAGTTGGTTTCGGCTCCGGAGCCGATTGCCCACCCTGTTATTGTAGTTCCTCCTCCAACAGCCTCGGCACCGTTGGAGCTGGTGCTGGTGGAGCCGATGGAGGGTTTCGGGTCTGCTCCGACCCTTACTCTAACCCTGACCTTCGGATCGGAGTTCGGTACTCGGACCTCCTCGGTCGGCCCCGGGGGTGATGCTTCGGAACCGATGTTTTCGGTTCCAAGCCTCCCTCTCGGTGCGTCGGCTGCGGGAGTGCCGTCTACTGTTGTGGCCTCGGGGGTCGGACCATCCCAGGACTCTGGGGGTCCGGCCTTCAGGGCCATGAGGAGTGCTTTGGCCAAATCTTCTTTGGCTACCTCCACCGCCTCTCTGGCACCTTCCCTTGGCACGGAGACTGCCTCCTTTGTTGTCCCCCTGTCTCAAGATAGTGGAGCCCTGGGGCCTAAGGTCACCCCCATCGGGAGTTCCCCCCTTCCTGGAGGTCCTTCCGAGGCACCTTCGGAGGAACCTCCAAGGAAGAGACAGTGCAAGAGGAAGCACGTAGACTCCCCTGACGAGTCTCTCACTTCGGACACAGACCTCGATGATGTGGAGGGGTCCCCCAAGTCGTCCTCAGATGATGTCTCCTTTGCGGACATCTTAGAAATCCTGAAGCAACGAGGCGACTGGCAGTCCAAACCCCCTTCTGCTGAGGAGTCTGTATTCCTCAAGGCCTTCGGGGCTCAGCCCTCCGCCTCCTGGGTGTCTCCGCCCTTCGATGAGCTTTTAGATTTGAGATCTCGAAGGGTGTGGGAGCACCCGGATTCTGTGGAACCGGTGCCAGCTCGCCCCAATAAATTTCTTTCAGCCCCCCCCGAAAAGGAATTTCTCTCCAAAGGTGTGGCTCTAGATGCCCTGGTGGTGGCATCTGCTACCCAACAAGATGTGGCAGAGGCGTCTACATCCATCCTCCTAATAAAGAGTCCAGGAGCATGGATCGGTACGGGAAGCGCACCCTTACTTCAGCAGCCTTTACTTTAATGTCTCTGAATTATCTGACGCACTTCACCAGACTTCAGAGGGATCTGGTCAAGGAACTTTCAGATACCCTCTCTGGTAACATACCTGAGCAGTTGGCCCAGACGGTTAGCTCTCAGCTGGCTACCTTATCGTTATCGAACTCGTCCATGAGGCTCATTTCGTATGCAGCCGAGGGGGCGAGTAGAGCGGCGGGAACAGGTGTTGCTCTACAGAGACAAGCCTGGCTCCGGCTGTGTCACTTTGCGGAAGCCTTCAAGTCTTCCTTTGCCGACGCTCCCTTCGATGGGTCCTCTCTGTTTGGACCCAAGGTAAAGGACACCTTGACCCGCTGTGAACAGGAAGGTAAGACCTTGACTGCCATAGGGGCACTGTTTTCCACTCCCTTCAGGCCTTATCCCAAGGCTAGAAGAGGGGGGAAAATGTGGTTCCGTAAATCTCAAAAGGCTTACTCCTCACAGCAGGGAGATCCCCCTTCTAGAGGCAGAGGAGGAGGAAATTTTTCAGGAAGATGTCGTCCCAGAGACGGCGGAGGCCCCTGCAACACTGGAGACCGAGAGTCCTTTCGTGGCTCTTCAACCTTCCAGCATCCCTGAAGGATTGCCCGACTGTGCAGCTCCCGAGCCAGTCGGGGGTCATTTTTCGAAGCACCTAAAGGCCTGGGAGGGTATCACTCAGGACCCCGATGGGTGCTCCGAATCCTCGCCGGAGGTTACTCCATTCCCTTTTCTCAAACCCCCCCCCCACCATCCCGGAAAATCCCGGACCCACCACCCAGTCAACGGGATCTCGCAGCCATCGAAATCTCAAAGCTGCTTCAAAAAGGAGTCATCCAACCGGTCCCCGAAGGCCAGACCGGATTAGGGACTTACTCAAGATTCTTTTTGGTGCCAAAAAAGACCGGGGACTTGAGGCCCATCTTGGATCTCAGCAAACTAAACCGATCTATCAAGAAGTCCAAGTTCCGGATGGTCACTTTACAATCCATTCTCCCGCTGCTGGAGAAGGGTGTTTGGATGTGCTCCATAGATCTCAAGGACGCCTATTATCACATCCTGATAGATCAGGCGTCCAGGAGACACTTGCGCTTCAGCCTGGGAGACGGTCATTTCCAGTTCCGTGCACTGCTCTTTGGTCTCACCACAGCCCCCAGGGGTGTTCACCAAATGTTTGGCGGTGGTGACTGCTCACCTGAGAAGTCTAGGATTCCAGGTGTTTCCATACCTAGACGACTGGCTCCTAACTGCCACCTCCAGGCGTCTACTCTTGCAAAACCTGGCAGCCGCTATATCTCTAGGTGACTCCCTAGGAATCACCTTCAGTTGGGCAAAGTCTGTGTTGCTGCCATCTCAGCGCATACGGTTTATCTGAGTAGAGAGAGACTCAAAGCAAATGCGGGGTCTATCTTCCTACAGAAAGGATACAAACATTGCAGTCTCAAGTTCGAGCCTTGCTCCTCAAACGCCGAGCACCAGCCAGGATGGGCCTACAACTATTAGGTTCCATGTCTGCCACCGTTCTCCTAGTCCCCTTGGCAAGGTTACATATGAGGATTCTCCAGTGGCTCCTGTCAGTCCAGTGGTCTTATCAGGATCTCCCTCTCAGTCACCTCATTTTGATCACAGAGACGTGCAAACAGGACCTTCATTGGTGGCTTCTTTCCTCCAATCTGGATCAGGGGCGACCCTTCGTTCCACAACCTCCAGTGGCCACATTGACTACGGATGCCTCCCAGACGGGGTGGGGGGGACATTACCTGGGCAGGTCAGTCCAAGGCAAGTGGCACTCAGACGAGAGTCTCCTCCACATCAACATACTGGAAATGAGGGCGGTGCTTCTATCACTGCAAGCACTACACAGTTACCTCCCCCAGGGCATGATTGCCATTCAGTCCGACAACATGTCAGTAGTCTGGTACCTGAACAAGCAGGGAGGGACCAGATCCTACCCCCTTTGCAGAGAGGCCATGAAGGTATGGGATTGGGCGATTGCAACCAAACGTTCTCTGGTAGCAACACACATTCCAGGGAGATCCAATGTGATAGCCGACAGACTGAGCAGAACTGTTCTCTCCCCTCACGAGTGGTCTCTGAACGGCAGAGTGGCAACTCAGATTTTCAGAAGATGGGGAACTCCTTGTTGCGACCTATTCGCAACCCCCTTCAATACGAAATGCCAACAGTTCTTCTCTCACCCCAGTTCCGGGGGAGATTTCCAAGGACGCCCTAGTCCAAGCTTGGCCCACCGGCCTGCTATACGCCTTTCCACCGGTTCCCCTTCTTCCTAAGGTGATCCAGAAGGCGATTCGCTTGGAGAGCAAGATGATTTTAATTGCCACATACTGGCCTCGTCAAGTCTGGTTTCCCTTTCTTCGGAAATATGCACTGGATGGTCCATGGTTCTTGGACCAAGTTCCAGACCTCTTGACCCATCAGTCGGGACTGCATCACCAGTCCCTCCACTCATTGAAGCTAACAGCTTGGCTCCTCCTCTTCCGACCTTAGTCAGGAACCATGCTTTGGATCCGGAAGTCATACATATCTTGTCCTCGGCCCACAAGAATTCTACTAAGAAAATGTATAACAGCAAATGGAAGAGATTTGCTATTTGGGCCCAACTCCGGGGATTAGATCCCATAACTGTCCCGGTATCAGAAGTTCTGAAGTTTTTAGCTTCTCTGTTCAATCAAGGTTCTTCGGTTTCTACCGTTAAGGTTCAATTGGCTGCTATTTCCAATTTTCATGAGAGCATAGAACCACCTTTGATGAGCAACAAGTTGTGTAAAGCCTTCATGAAAGGTGCTGGGCTGCTTCGGCCCCCGATAGCTCATCCCGCTCCACCGTGGGACCTTAATGTTGTGCTAGGTACTTTGACCTCTTCCCCCTTCGAACCGGCAGCAACTTGTGACTTGAAATTTCTTTCTTGGAAGACTGCTTTCTTAGTTGCAATTACATCAGCCAGAAGAGTTTCGGAACTTCAAGCCCTATGTGTCAAACCACCATACCTGGTTTTTCACAAGGATAGAGTATCCCTCAGACCCAATCCATCCTTTGTTCCCAGGGTCTGTTCTAGTTTTTGTCTGCAACAGTCATTGGAACTTCCAGTTTTCTTCCCAAAGTACTCAGAGCGGAGTACATCTTTCACACCTTAGATGTTCATAGACAATTGCGCTTCTATTTGGATAGGACGCACCAAACACACAAAACAGATCAGTTGTTTGTGTCCTTTTCGGACAATAAATTGGGCAAAGCCGTCACGAAAGTCACTATTGCCAAGTGGATCAGAGACTGTATCAGTCATACTTACTTCGTTTCTAATAAAGAGCTTACATCTACTGTGAAAGCTCATTCTACCAGGGCTATGGCTACTTCGGCAGCTTTTCATTCTAAGCTTGCCATTAGTGACATTTGTGCTGCGGCTACATGGTCTTCTCACACCTTCATTTCTCATTACAAATTGGACGTGGCATCTCGGGGGGGAGCTTCCTTCGGTTCCACAGTTCTCAGGAGTGTTTTCCAGTGAGCCACCCAGGAATCAGGTGCTAGGGACGCTGTCCCATCAGTACAGAATGTAGGCGAGATGGATCCCAAACATCTAAAGTTATGGTAAGTACATAACTAAAAGTTATTAAAAGACAAACCGCAACTTGAACTCTAGCAAAAAGATTCCCCAATGGGTACTTAATCTTCCATAATGGGAAGTGGAATGAGCAAGCTGCCATTCTTTTGTGGAAGAGAAGTTCTGAGGTCTCTGTATGTGGATATCACATTTATGGCCCCACGTGTGATGTCCCATGCACCAGACTGCAACCAGGCTTAAGCTTTGAGTCAGATGCTCGTGTTGCCTGAGGCGGAGCATCCCACATGTGAATACTGCAATATGAGGATAGGGCATTGAGGGTTATAGGCTATTCACATCTACTGGAATTCCCTGAGTAGGTAAGTGGCATTGGATTTTCTTTTAGCTTTCCAGAAAGCTGTTACCCAAGTATTTCCCATGGAATTGGTGTTGCCCAATTGCTTCCAGTGAGAGATGTTGGCTGGGTTGCCACTTGTGATGGGTACATGGCTTGTTTCAGACCTGAGCAGTAGAAGGCTTCCTGAAAACACTTGTTTCCTGAGAGGATTTCGCCCAATTCTTCTGTTCGCGCGTATCTCATATGATTCACAGTATATCAATTTAAGTTAAAGTGCAACATGTGAAAGTGTTAATCAAAAGCCTTTCCTGCGGAACTGAATTTATTTCAGATGAATGGTTTTACTTGCCAGATTGGTTGCAGAACAGAACCAGTAGGTCAGTGAGTGAATTTTGTCTGAGGGCTCTTAACATTGAAAGAGAGTAGGTGGCACACCGATGCTGTTTGCATAATCTGTGTGAATAGTCATTTTTCCCAGTGTTCTAAAACAATATTAATCTGCAGAACTGTGCACATTAAATGTCAAACTGAGTGACTTTTTACACCCTATTGCCATATGTCTACCAGGCACACAGTTTAGTGTAGTTTTCACATCACAATGTTATGCTGATGATTAGTACCCATAGGTTGTAATGCTTACCCAGGCATGACTCGGTATTTTTGCATTAATGTTATGTAACGTGTTCTTCGTGTTTCACTGTTGCAGTCATTACATTTGGGTAATCTGCTGGCAGGTTGCCCTCAGTCGGCCTGATTAACAAAGTCTTGGTACCTGCGTCTGTTGCTGACCCTTCTTCCATGATGTCAGGGGTATAAAACATGCAGCTGATGCCATTAAATCAGTTTTTCTTGCCGCACAGTGCCCGAAGCAGTTCGCAAGAGCCATTCTGAAATTTTCGTTAGTTTCAGATCACTCTTCGACTAAAAGCCAATTACCCCGTTTGGGAAAACTTTTTTTTGCTACTTACCGATGTCAGGAAAAGTTTAATTGCATTACTTGTGTGAAGAAAATGCCTCAACGATTTTCATTTGTACTGTATTCCTTGCCTAGGCCCTGACCACGACATACCTTGCTGTCGGTTTTGTGCTTTAATCGGCGCACTATCCGTCAGTACATTTTTGCTTCTAAATATTTCAGCTCTGTTTAATTATCCAGAAATGACTACGGTTATCCATCCGACTACCGAAATACCGAAAAAACAAAGAAAAAGGCCATCGAGGTCCAAACCTGCCGACGACGCTTCTCTTAAGCCAATCGCCAGTTTGCTGGTACTTGGTGAGGTGCCTTCGCAGCCCCTGCTACTGATTCGCAGGCCTCTACTGAGACCCATTCGGAGTCTGGTATGCCGTGAGATGCTTCACATATGGCACCCCTGGATGTCTCTACCATGGATGGGTCTGGTGCTGCTGAGCAGGCACTGGCTTCTGAGGGTGTATTCAGGCCTACAGACTTGCATATAAAACTGACTCCAACTTCAATACTAAGTCCTAAATCTTGATGTATGTCTAAAAAAACTGACGCCCCAGGCCACATGTTCAGGGCCCCTAAGCCTAAAAAACAGATTGTCAAAATGGCTGAAAATTTAATTACTCTAATCAGGGGTAGTCAACCCCTCCCCCCTCCAAGAGGCCTAGGATTAAACTTTTCTATGAATCTTCTGAACAGGACTGTTTCTTCTGAATCTTCTAATGATCTGGATTTGTCTGTACCTACTTATGAGGAGACTGATGCAGAGGATTTCATTCCCTCTGCTTCTCCACCTGAGGATTTCTCTTTTGGGGAAACTTTACATACCTTAAGGGAGCATTTCCACTGGGAAAGTCAGGATTTCTCTGAATCCAAAGAGTCTTGGGGATTTCCTTCTTCCTTAGTATAGGCCTTTGCTTATACCTCCTGTACTAGACATTGATGTGTTTTCGGACTCTAGGATGGCCCCCGATTCCTTGTCACCAGCCCCTAGCAAACCAGACAGGTACTACAGGGTTCCTGATTCCCACAAATTCCTTTACAAAAATCCTGTTGCAGACTCTGAAACCATTTCTCAGGGCTCCAACGGCATTAAGGCTTCTACTGCTAAAAATCGTACCCCATCTGATAGAGTCCAGGACGCTGGATAGATGGGGTAAAAAGGTTTATACTTCTGCAATTTTAGCAATCGGGGCTTTAAACTGTCAATTCCATATGCTAAAATATCAAAGGCATATCATGGGACTGCTTAAACAGAAATTTGTTAATTTCTGACTGTGGAGAATAAAGATTTACAGGATTTATTGCATTCAGCTGAACAAGTTGGCAAACATACTTTGCAGTGTGGTTTTGATTCTTTAGAGTCCTCTTGCTGGGCTGCTGTTACTGGGTCTGCTCTTAGAAGGCATGCTGGGCTTAAGGAGCAATCTCTGCCTGATCCTGTTAAAGCAAAACTTTTGGATGCTCCTTTACAGCAGGGACCGCCTGTTTGGCAATAAGGCTGAAGAAGTTTAAAAAAGATGGAAGATGAAGCTAAATCTATGCAAACTGAAAGATTTATTACAAGTACAACCTCCTAGATTTAGTAGGCACTGGCCTACTAAGAACTGGTCCTTTCCAGCTCCTTCCAGAGCCACTCCAGCCAACCCAGACATTCCAAAAGCACCAGGTTTCAGTCACAAGGGACTTTCCGAACTAAGCAATGGGGTGCTTCCACTTCCAAATCTGGAAACAAGGCACCACCCTATGGTAAGCGGTCTCAATGACTTCCCTTCACAATTACCAAGCACTTGCCTCTTAGCCGCCCCTTAGGGGGGAAAACTGGTTCTTCATTCCAGAAACTGGCAACTTGTAACCCAGGACAAATGGGTGTTAAATAGTGTCCCAGGGATACAGATTTCATTTCCACATGCTGCCAACCCCAAACGGGTGGCCAGACCTGCCCCCAAATCAGTGGGCAGAGGCTCAGAAACAACTATTTTCCCTCCTAAACATGGAGGCTATTCAACTAGTACCAGAAGAGAAAGAGGCAAGGTTTCTATTCCAGACTTCCTGGTACCCAGAAAAGACAAGTCATGGCATCAAATTCTGGACCTGTTAACTCTAAACACCTTTCTGGACATTCCAGAATTCAAGATGCTGACTCTTCACCAGTTACTTCCTATGCTAGGCAGGATGCCTGGTTGGCAACTCTAGATTTAACAGGCTTACTGCATATCCCAATCAGGGAATCTTGCAGAAGGTACCTACACTTCAAAGCAGGCTGCATGCATTCAGTTCTCTGCACTGCCCTTCGGCTTGTCTACTGCGCCCAGGGAGTTCACAAAGTGCCTGGCTCCAGTAATTGCATTTTGCAGGCAAAGAAATTATTCAAATATATCCATACCTGGACGATTGTCTAATTCAGGCAGAAAACCAGGCCATTCTTCGAAAACAGCTGGTGTTTTGTAAAGAGTTATAGCTTGTCTAGGGTACACCATAAATGAAAAGAAATCACAACTTTCCTGTGGCAGGTCTTGTCCAGTTACGGATTTGCTGTGTCCAGGACTGTTTGTGAGCTCCTAAGCCCCCCACACACACACACTTAACTGGGGTTAAACTATTCCTGGTGCCATAAAGTCTGTTCTTCAAAATTACCCTTGCAACTAGCCAACTTTTTAGTTTTAGCACTCATCTGTTTCTTTGAGCTCAGCACTTGTTTAGAACTCATTGTAAGCACTAACTTACAAATTACTACAGCACTCAACTTTCCTCACTTGTCTAGAGGAAAACAGTTTTTAGTACTTAATAAATAAGCACCTATTCAGGCATGTCTAAAGGTCAGCTCCCGGTGTTTTCTCTGGTCTACCTGATGAATCTGGGCATCTTGGGACAATGCAGCAATTGCCTCATGTACACAGACAACCCTCTCCTCCTACCACCCAACACGACGACCTGTGAGAGATGCACTTGTATAGCCAAACTGGAAGCAAAGCTCTCTTCACCAAAGACTGGCCTAGACACTTGAGGAGAAGGTAAACACTTGCACCGCACCACACTCATCGCATAGTCCCTCAAAACCTACACCACCAAAGCACACGCACAGAAGCACAAAACACACGCCTACATTCGCGGAGGCTCTCAGCACAAATCTGCCCAAACAGAGACCTCCAAAGCAGCAATGCAAGCAACCACCCCCCCAACACAACCCAAATGACACGTAGCCCACATACTCAGTGTACCACTCAACTACAGCCCATAAGGCATAACGTACCTAACACACTGGTCATAGGTGACTCTATAGTCAGGCACACTGATGTTCCACTCACCAGGCTAAACAAGGAAAAAGTTACTGTCAGCTGCCTGTCAGGTGCCAGGATACAGCACACAACGCACGCACTCAGGTCACTCCACAACAAGTACAAATATGACTGTCATTGTCCATGTTGGTGTGAATGATCTGAGATGTGTACCTCCATGGACTACTTGAAGAGACATGGAGGAGCTCTCCAATCTTGTAGCCCAGGCCGGTATGACCTTAGCCTTGAGTAGCATCCTGCTATCACCCAGAATGACACCACAGTACAAGGACAAAATGATTGACTTTAACAATTGGCTAAGCTTCTGGTGTCATTCTAAGGGAATCCAGTATCTGCCTGGGATGACATGATCAGACCATGCTGCTTTGCCAGAGATGGCCTGCACCTGTCGCCCTTGGGATTCCGGATACTGGCAAAGGCTCTTGCCACCCCTATAGTGCCTTCTTTAGGCAAGGTTCAAATGACAAATTCACCACTGTAACAGGTACAAGCAAGCAAAATCTGAGGGTAATGCTACTCAATGCTAGAAGCTTAAACCTCAAAATGCACTCACTCGAGGCACTCCTTAAAATGGAGAACATTGACATCTATGCAGTGACAGAGACCTGGTTTAAAGCTCCAGAGAGCACCCCTGCATTACCAGGCTATAATTCATACCACACCTTTCAGCCACCAAACCCGGACTGAAACAGTAAAGGAGGTGTGTCCATATTCATTAAGGATATCCACACCTCCAAGCTAGTTGCTCAGCATAATTCATCCAAGATTATCCAAGTTCAACTAACTGGGAAAAACCGCAATCCAGATTGTAGCTTGCTACAGACCCCCCACCATGCCCCAGGATTCCCACTCCTCTTTTCTTGATACACTGGAAAATATTAAGGTACAACCCAACACTCTAATAATGGGTGATTTCAACTACCCTACCATTAACTGGGAAAACTACTCATGTACCAACTCTCTTGCTCAACGTTTTCTGGAAATCAATTCCAATGCCTTGGATCAACTTGTCCACACCCCCACTAGACCTGGTCATCACCAACATGGGTGACTGGTGTTCCACACCAGAGGTCAGTTCCTTGTTGGTCAGATCCGACCACAAGCTAATCACCCTAGACATCCACATCCCGCTCCCACCCCCATTAGGAAAACAACCGTAAAAAAATTCTCCAAAGCCAACTTTGCGCTTCTTAAGACAGAAGTGGCAAACTTCACGACACCCATGCAGATGGACAATAGAAGTACGACTGCTGAATCCTACACAAATGCACTTTATAAGCACTTAAACAAGTGCATGGATCATGCTATCCCCCAAAAAAGGAAGCCAATCTGGTGGTCTGTTGTAAACAAACTCTACAACAGAAAAAAGAAACTGTTGCAAAAAAGAGTAAAATCCCACGATTGGAGGAGCTCCCTGGTCAAGCCTCAGTAAGAAGCTGAGATCCCTCATAAAATCCTCAAGCTAGTTATGACAACAAAATTGCCACTGATTCTAAAGACAACCACAAAGCATTCTATAGCTATGTCAAGAATCTCAATGGTAACACTCAGATCTGCTGCGAGTTACAGCACAAATGACACTAAATATACAGAACCAACTGATATTGCCAACATCCTGGCAGATAGGTTCAGTGCTTACTTTACCCCCCTCTCACCCCTTAAAGGGCCCATCTTTATACCGGAAGAATGCAAAGTTCCTGTAATCACGGCTGCACAGGTAAAAACCTCACTCTCCAAAGCCAAGAACACAACATCCATGGGACCTGACAACATCCCAGGCTGCCTTCTACATGAACTACAGAATGAACTGGCACCCCACCTAAGTACCATGTTCAGTCATAGCCTCACCTCAGGCTTTGTGCCCATTGAATGGTACACCGTGACAGTTTTCCCACTCCACAAAGGGGGGGGCCACAACAGACCCCGCAAACTACCGCCCCATTAGCCTGACGAGCCTCGTCTGCCAGGCCATGGAACGTATCATGGAACTCATAAACAAAGACATTGGAGATCTCCAAACTCTGGACCCCACACAGTTTGGGTTTGTAAAAGGCAGATCATGTCTCCTAAACCTGATAGACTTCTTTGAAGTAGTCACCAAAGCCATAGATTTGGGTAAGGTGGTTCACACAGCCTATCTAGATCTCGCCAAGGTGTTAGACACCATCCCCCCACTCTGGAAGTATAGATAAACTCACTAAACTAGGTATAAATCCCTATGTCACAAGATGGGTTGCCAACTGGTTTGCTGACAGAACCCACACTGTGAAAGTAGCAGATTCCAAATAAGACTTCAGACCAGTGACAAGTGGAGTACCACAGGATTCAGTCCTGGGTACTCCTGTTTGGTATCTACTTCTCTGAAGTACAGGCTAACAGAAGGTCTTTGGCTAACTAAATTCGCAGATGACTGCAAACTAGGAGCCATAATCAAAACTCCTAACGATGTGGACAATCCTGCAAAAGGGCCTCACTGAGACAGATGCCTGGTGTCAAAGACATGGTCTCAAGCTCAATGCCAAAAAGTGCATTGTCATCCCCTTTGGTAAAAAGTCTGTACCCATGAACTACCACATAGGCTGTAGTTACTTAACACCAAAAGTGTGATGAGACCTTGGGACACAGGTGGACAGTAGTCTCTCCTTTGATAATCACATCGCCGCAGTGGTCAGGAAATCCTTCTATGTCGCACACCTCATCACAAAAGGTTTCTCATCCAGAAAAAGAGGCCATTGTTCCCCTCTACTCATCACTCATTAGACCCATTACAGCGTACAACGCCCCTTTTGGTATGTACCTCACAAGACATCTACAACAACTGGAAAGGCCGCAAAAATACCTCACAGGGGATTACTGACCTCAAACAGATGCGTTATGCATACCATCTCAAAAAACTCCAGCTGTACTGTCGCATATTGCCTTCTCAGAGGTGATCTCTGCCTAACATACAAAGCTATGTCAAACCCAGAGCTGTTGGACATGCTCCACTTAAAGCAATCCCAATCCCTCCGAGCTACATGCTCTAGGGACCTAAACCTTGTCACCACAATAAACAGAACATGCTGGAGGTATAGATTCCTGTCCCAGAGACTTCCCATACTCTGAAACAGACTACCTATCTATGTCAAACAGAGCTCCTCATTAGCACTCTTCAAGAAAAATATTGATGATTGGATGGGTATTAGGAAATTCACCCCGGGGATCACTTCTGTGGTTCTGCCTGACAGGGGCACAGGAAAATCATTTTCCTGGGTGACGAAAGCCCAGGGTACCTTTTTGGCTAGGCTTGTATAGGCCCTAGGGCCAATAGCCTAGTACCTACCTGTGAACTGGTACCCTCTCAAATTACATTCCTGGGTGCAAGCTTGAATACAACTGCCCAGATGGCTTTCCTTACACCAGAAAAACATTCATTTGGTGACTTCAAACAGGTTGCCACAAAAAGCCTATATGCAAGGCAAATACTGCAAGCTTTGGAGTTCATGGCCTCCTGCATTCTTCTAATTCCATATGCAAGACTGCATATGAGGAAACTTCAGTGGTACTTAAGTTCATGGAGTTAACATTGTCACAGCCTGGAAACAATGATTCCTATCATACCTTACCTGCTCCTAAAGTTCCTATGGTGGGCAGAGGCCTGCCACCAAAACAAGGGACTGCCATTCACGTCACCCCCTGCCACCCAAGCCCTAACTGCAGACTCATCAGACTATGCATGGGGGGGAGGGGGGCTCATCTGGCAGGGAAGTGCATTCAGGGCAAATGGAGCCCAAATCAAATGCACCTTCATATCAATCAAAAAGAAATGCTAGTTGTACAGAATGCTCTGACAGCCTTTAAGGACTGCCTTCATCCAGGACAATTACTGATAAAGACGGACAACACCACATTTATGTGGTACATAAACAAGCAAAGGAGTACACATTCCTACCCCCTCTGCAGACTTGCCATGGCCTTGGGATACCAAGTACAACTACAAGCTCAATTCCTGCCAGGAAAGCTGAATGTTCTGGCAGACGAACTAAGCAGAAATCTCATGGACCCACATGAATGGAAACTGGAACCACAGATTTTCAACATGTTGACACATACACGGGGGAGCCCAGACATAGATCTTTTTGCCTCAGCCCAGAACTACCAGTTGGACAAATTATGCACAAGAACTCATCACAAAAAAGCCTGGAAAGTGGATGCTCTGTTCTTCAGCTAGAAAAACCTTTCAGTCTATGCCTTTCCCCCTCTGCCTCTGCTCTCCAAAGTTCTACTAAAAGTCAAACAGGACAAACCAAAAATGATTTTGATTGCTCCACACTGGCCTCGTCAACACTGGTACCCACTCCTGCACAGTGTGTCACACATTTCTCCGTGGCACCTGCTCTCAGACACCTTCCTTACTGTCTCAGCAGGAGAACCAAATTCAACACCCTCAACTCCAAACATTGAATCTTGCAGCTTGGCTAATCACTTAAATTCACCCTTAGCATCCCTCAGCAAACTGTGATGGATGTCATTTTGGAGGCGAGAAGACCAAGTACTAGAAAATCTTATGCTGACAAATGGAAAAGATTCTGTGCCTGCAATCACTCTCAAGGGATGAGCACAGCAGTGCCCAATTTACCTCAGATTTTGCAATACTTAACTGAGATGCTCCACAAGGGCCTGTCTTTTTCTTCCATAATAATCCATGCCTCAGCCATTTCAGCTCATTACAACACAGAACCCCCCCCCCTTCTCTCATCCTCTTCTCAGAGGGTTCAAAAACTTGAGACCACCCAGGAGAGCTCCAACCCCTGCCTGGGACCTCAACTTTGTATTGGAGAAACTCACTGTACCTCCTTTCGAGCCAGCTGCTACTGCAGACTTAAAATTTCTTTCCTGGAAAACAGCTTTCCTTTTATCAATCACTTCAGCTAGAAGGATATCTGAATTGCAGGCCCTTATGGCAGTGGAGCCTGTCATCATCTTTCACGTAGACAGGGTGTCACTCAGGACCAATCCATCATTCATGCCCAAGGTGGTATCCAGTGTGGCTCTTAAATCAGTCCATTCATTTGCCAACTTTCTTTCCCAATCCACAGAACAAGGGGGAGCACATTCTGCATTCATTGGGTGTACACAGCTTAGATTCTACTTGGACAGGTCTAAATCTCGAAGAAAATCTGAACAATGCTGATAGCATTTGCTGCAGGGGCAGAGGGGAAGGCTATTTCAAAGCAAACCATTTCTAAATGGATGTCATTGTATTCATTTCTGTTATAAGCACCATGGAAAACCTATTCCCTAGGGGATCAGATCTCATTCCACCAGGGCTGCATCTACTTCAGCCTTTCTCAGAGGTGCTCCTACCAGGGATATTCTAGAAGCTGCTACCTGGAGTTCAGTTTATACTTTCACCAAGCATTAATACTTACCAATTTTCTCTAAATCCAGAGCTAGCTTTGCCACTGCTGTTTTCAGGGCCTTATAGCTGGTCCTAATGCTGTATAAATCTATCCTCCCAACCATAGCTTTGGGAAGCTACCCAAATGTAATGACTGCAACAGTGAAATACGAAGAACATAACAAAGTTGTGTACACTTACCATGTAGATGTTCAAGTGTATTCACTGTTGCAGTCCTGGTTACCCTCCCACCAGCCCCCTGTTTTTCTCTTATTATACCTCTACTTACTCTGCTTAAAAGCCTTTTTGGTGTATTTGCTTTTGTTTGGAGGTATATTTTTGTGTTTTTAATTTTATATATATATATATATATTTTTTTTTTTTTTTTTTGCTCCCCATTTGGGGGGCACCTGACATCTGGGGCAAGAAAAACTGATTCAATGGCGTCTGCTGCATGTTTTATACCCCTGATGACCTGATGTCATGGAAGAAGGGACAGCAACCGATGCAGGACCCAAGACTTTGTTAATCAGGCCGACTAAGGGGAACCTGCCAGCAGATTACCCAAATGTAATGACTGCAGCAGTGAATACACTCTAACATCTACATTTATGGTAAGTGTATACAACTGTACTTTTCATAATTTTGCAAACCTCCTTTAACCATGTAAAGCCCACAATGACTGCTTTTTTCCTACAAATCTTTTTAGATGGTGCATTCATCAGTCATGCATAATCTACCATTAATGAGGTTGGGCTCAATATTATACTGTTCGATGTATATACACTTTGCCCTAGTTTTCCTTCACTGCTTTTCTTTGCTTTGTCATTCCAACACAGTTTTAGTAGATCAAATGTTTTCATAATGTTCTCATTACTCAGTCTACACATTCCACAGCTCTTTCTACTATGGGTGCTTACCATATCCTGCCAGCATGTAGAATGCACCTTTTTTTCCAAACTATGAGCTACTTTGAGTGCTACTAGTGGACAGAGGGCTCCTAAAATGCTTTCTCATTCAAGAAAGTCCCTTCAAATTATCTATGGTATGATAGTTATTTTTATTGGGGGTAATATCAACTAGGGATGGGTAATCAAATCAATGTTAATTTGAGCACAAAAATATATTGGCTAAGTTTATAACTGCCTGTAAGGGTAGCTAGCATAGTACTAGATTATGAAACTCAACAATATATAGCGAACAGCAAATGTTTATCTACTTTGTGTTTGTCAACATTGTTACGGTTTCTTTAGTGTAAAAAAAGTTAACTCGATGTCATTGAATAAAATTGCGCAACATTTAAAATCCATTTCACCCAGCTTCAATCTGTAGGATGCTGGCTTTTCCAAAAAAACTGTAAATGTACACCCCTACCCATAATATCTTGCTCCACTTTCTGCCTCCAATCTTAACTGCCACTGAGGACCGAAATTGAGAGCTGCTCCTTTGCTCGTTTCCTTTGTTTTAGCGATAGGTTAGTCAATTTTTTGGTCAACTTTCTGGAACGTTTGTAGGTGTTGGTGCATTTTTGGGGTTAACTTGGCTTTTTTGAGTAGTCTGTGGTAACCTTTGTCAGGTTCTTCGGCTTTGTTGCTTTTTGACTGCAAGGTTACTAGATTTGGGTGTTTTGGTGTGCCTTTTTCCTGCTTTTGTTTCCTTATTGGCCTTGTCTGCTCTTATTATGGATAAGAGGTTTGTGTGGTCGCAAGTTGCCTTCTCAAGATTCCCACAATTAGTGTCTCTACTGCCATGGTTTGGCAGTGCAGTGTTGGGCTGTTTGGTATCCAGGTGCTGAATGAGCATGACAAAGAAGGGCTTATTCCCTACTTTGAAGAAGCCTGGTAATGAAAGGAATTGGTAAGGACAGTTCTAAGTGACTCCTGCTCCTCTGATTAGCCTGATTAAACGATCCACAGACCTTCAGCTGCATTGGTGCCAGGCTCTGTTTGGTTATCAGAGCTGCACCCCTGTGGTGCCAGCTTCAGAAAGTCTGTTCCTGGTTTTGTGTGTGTCTAATACCTTTGCTATAGGGATGGTTGGATCAGGTAGGACCGGTTACCTTAAGGGAATGTGCCCAAATCTTTTTCACCTCATATCCATGACTGCAGTCTGGATTTAATAGGATTGTAGTGCTGGCAGAAAGATTTCAAAGCCTTAGTTTGACTTTTTCAGCTTGGTCAGCCCACTTAGTGGGGAGTTTTTGACCTTCAGATGTGGAGCAGCTGATGCACTTTTTGCAGGGCCAGATTCATCTAGGGCCCCTTCCTGTTTCCTCTGTTCTAGGACTTGAGTGATTGGCTGAGTTTCTCGTCCTTTGGCTCTGGGGTTTGTTGATCCTGTTGCCTTGCCATCACCCAGGTTTACTTCAGCTGTGATTCGGAGGTTTGGATTGAGACTCCATATTGAGCATTCCTTTCCTGTTGAGGCTTCAGCACTTTAGCTGTGGTCTGATTTGGGAGGCTGACTCATCCCAGGAGTCTGGTTTCTCCAAGTCCTTTGATCCCAACATGTCGGCTCTGGGCAGCCAGCATCTCCATTTACTGTGGAAAGTATTTTCTGCATGACGGTGGTCAGCAATGGCTGGTAATCTTCCCCATCTGTGTGCACCCAGATGTGCAGTAGTATGCTCCAGCCAGTCCATGCTTTCAGGTCATCTTCCATGCAGTGCCTTTTGACCCTCTAGACTCCCAGGAAGAGCTCCTGGAAGAAGTGGCACTTGAAGTCCTGCAAGAGCTCCTGTTGCTATGAAACTTCATCAGCACAGGGTTGGACTGCCAAAGCTCCCTCTCAGATATCCTCAGTTTTTAAGACCTTTGGTGCAGGCCCATCTCTCTTTCAAGTGTTTTGTCAATTACATCAATTTTATTTGTTCATACTTTCATTAATTCCAAAATCTTGCTCCATTCAAAGCTTTAAAAGATCTCATCGTAAGCTTATGCAATGGCAAACAACTGTATTCATATTTTATCTCTAGTGCAGGTAAAGGGGGATTAATTGTTAATATAAAGTTTTCTAAGCATCTTAGCGACCAAGTGGCGCAGACAGAATTGCTTCGGCTCTTATGGAAACCCTCGGCTATGTGAACAAAATGCTGCTGATTGTGTGCAACTTCAGTAGTTGCTCCGATATTTTAAGTTTGTAAAATATTACAAGCTTAAAACTAACCGTGATGCTTAATCCAGTTTAAGACCTTAAAAACTAAAGAATACTACCACTGTCAAAATAGTTTGTGTTGAAGAGTTTGCCATTTACATGCATTTCAACTGTATGAAAATAGTCTCTGAAATGTTAAGACCTTTGATTCAGTCAAAGCTTAGGCTCCACACACTGGAAGTTAGTACAAACTTTCCAGACCTCCATTGGAGGGAATCAGTTAAATCATTTGGCTCATTTGCCAAGACTTCAGAGTGACCTGGTCTGAAGTGCTGAAGGTAAAGATGCAGCAGGCAGGCCCCAGCGATGAAGAATTGAGCTGCACTGTCCACCTTGTAGTCTTTTGCTAGTGTTCTCTGCATCTGTTTTTCAGTGCATCTAATGGCATGCCTGGATGCTGTTCTGTAACTTTGAGGACTACTTTAAGGTGTCCGTTGTCAATGCCCTTTTTGATTCATCTGGTCAAGGACAGGCTACCTAGGAGCAAGCAGGATGGAAACACATTAGTTGGTGTGCTTTGTCACCTGTCAGTGGTGGTCTCCAGGAACAAGAAGTGTGCGTGCGTGTGTGTGTGTGGGGGGGGGGGGGCGTCTTTCCACAAATTACAGCAGTATTTAAAGGACCCTTCTGAGACGTGCACCTTGTGGCAGGTAGGGCACAACTGCCTCCATCCACGACTGGGGAGTGTGCAGAACCAGGGCATGTTCATCGTGTTACCCTGCTGCAGTCATCACACTTGGGTTATCCTGCCGTCAGGCGGTCCCGCAGTCGGTGGGTTAGGCGTCTTTCCACAAATTACAGCAGTTTTTAAAGGACCCTTCTGAGAAGTGCACCTTGTGGCAGGTAGGGCACAACTGCCTACATCCACGACTGGGGAGTGTGCAGAACCAGGGCATATTCATCGTGTTATCCTGCAGCAGTCATCACACTTGGGTTATCCTGCCGTCAGGCGGTCCCGCAGTCGGCCTGAGTTCCAAAGGTTTGGTCCGGCATCGGTTGCTGTCGCTTCTTCCCTGACGTCAGTGCGCCAGGGGTATATAAGAGGCATCTGACGCCATTTTCTTCAGTCTTTCTTGCCGCACGGTGCCCGAAGCAGAAGCAGTTCGCAAGTGCCGGTCGGCCGACACCTGAGATTTTCGAATCAAATTTCAGTCCGAAGTCTTCAATAAAGCTAAGTACCCCGTTGGGGAACCTTTTCTTGCCTTAGTCCGATGTCAGAAAAAGTTAACAATTGCATTTCTTGTGGGAAGCAAATACCTCATAAGGACTTCCATTCTTATTGTATTCCTTGCCTAGGCCCAGACCACGACGTCACAGGTTGTCGGTTTTGTGCTAGGTTTAATAAACAAACGCTGTTTTGACTTCGCACGACATTACTTTGGTAGGAAATTTAATTATATCATGCCGTCGGAGCAGCCGATGACCGGCATGCATACCGCAAGGAAAAGCACAGGCAGCCTAGGAACAAGCCAGATTCCAAGGCCTCTGCTGGGCCTGTCGCCGGTTCTCCGGTTTTCAGTGAGGTGCCTACGCAACCCTGACGACCACAGAATTGGAACCCCAGACAGCTGCGGATTCTCAAGCGGAGTGTACTAGGCCATTGAAGCCATCTTCATTAGGCCCTTCTGACACCGGAGCAGAAGGAGATCCCGGTGCAGTAGAAACACCTTCGGTTGCAGAAGGTGTCTTCAGACCAACTACACTCACCATTAAATCTTATGCTAAGCTTAAAACTCCATTAAAACCAAAAATGACTGTACACCAGTCTACAGTTCAAGGCCCCATGCCTAAGAAACAGATGCTTAAGATGGCTGAAGATTTGATTATCCTAATCAGGGGTTCCCATCCCCCTCCAGATAAAAGACCAAGACAAGAGGAGGATTATGCTTCCTCTGACCAGGTTTCAATTTCCTCAGATTCTTCTGAGGAACAGCATTACACTTTTCCCCCTTATGAAGACTCTGATGCTGAAGACTCTATTCCCTCAGCATCTCCCCCTGAAGACTACTCCTTTGGGGAAACTTTACATACCATGAGGGAACATTTCCACTGGGAAGGCCAGGACTACTCTGATTCTAAGAAAAGGCTCAGAGAGTTCCTTTTACTACCCCAGCACAGACCACTTGCTATCCCTCCAGTTTTAGACATTATGGATGATGTTTACTTGGAGTCTAGTATAAATCCAGACTCTCTACCTCCTGCCCCAGCCAAACCAGACAGATACTACAGAGTACCTGACTCACACAAATTCCTTTATAAAAGCCCTGTGGCTGACCCAGAAGCAATTTCCCAGGGTCCCAAAGGGGCTAAAGCTTCTATGGCTAAAAATCCTGTGCCCTCTGAAAGGGATTCCAAAGCCCTAGATAGATGGGGAAAGAAGATATACACCTCGGCTACTCTGGCTATGAGAGCATTAAATTGTCAGTTTCACATGTTGAAATATCAACAATTCCTAATGTCTCAATTAAAACAAAAAATGAGTGCACATTCAGAACAGTCTGAATTCAAGGAAATGCAGGGTCTGTTGCATGCAGCTGAACAGGTGGGCAAACATACTTTACAATGTGGATTTGATTCATTGGACGCTTCCTGTAGAGCAGCTGTTACTGGGTCTGTCATACATAGATATGCTTGGTTAAAAGAACAAACCCTCACTGACCATGTTAAAGCAAAATTATTGGATGCACCTTTACAGCAGGATGTATTATTTGGTGTCAAAGCAGAAGAGGTTTTAAAGAAAATGGAGGATAAGGCAAAGTCTATGCAGACGGTCAAGGATTTTTTACAGGTACAACCCCCTCGTTTCAGCAGAAATTGGCCAACAAAAAACTGGTCCTTTCCAGCTTCTGACAGATCACAGAGGGGCAAATACAAATGCCCAAGGGGCAGAGGTCAGTCACAAGGCCCTTACAAACCTCGCCAATGGGGTACTGCTACCCAGAAAGGAGGAGAAGACAGGCCCCAAGCTAACAGAAGACAAACACAATGACTCAACCCTCAAACTACCAAGCAAATCTCTCCTGGCAGCTCCCTTGGGAGGAAAATTAGCATTTTTTGCAGACAACTGGCACATCATCACAAAAGACAAATGGGTCCTAAGCATTGTTTCTCAAGGATACAGATTCCACTTTCATACCTTACCAAGGATAAAAGGAATGCCAAACTTGCCACCAAATCAATGGGCAGAGGCACAAAAGCAAATTACAGCTCTTATGGACATGAGAGCCATTCAACAGGTACCTACACAGGAGCAAGGACAAGGATTTTACTCAAGACTTTTTCTAGTCCCAAGAAAAGACAAAGCATGGAGACCCATTCTGGATCTTTCAATTCTGAACACCTATCTACAAGTACCAAAATTCAAGATGCTAACACTGCAGCAGCTTCTTCCCATGCTGGGCAAGAATGCTTTTCTAGTAACGTTGGACCTCAAGGAGGCATACCTGCATGTCCCTATCAGACAAAATTGCAGAAGATACCTCTGCTTCATTGCAGGTTCAACGCATTATCAATTCTCTGCACTGCCCTTTGGCTTATCTACTGTGCCCAGGGTCTTCACAAAATGCCTGGCACCAGTAATTGCATACTGCAGACAAGGAGGAATTCAAATATACCCATACCTGGATGACTGCCTTATTCAAGCAGAAAGCAAGGACATTCTTTTAAAGCATCTGGCATTTGTCAAACACCTTCTAAGTTGCCTAGGGTACACAGTAAATGAAAAGAAATCAAAACTAGTGCCCTCACAAAACATAATATTCCTAGGTGCCAGCTTGAATACAACGGCCCAGATGCCTTATCTCACGCCAGACAAGCAACAACAACTGACTCAATACTTCAAAATAATGACAACAAAGACCCAGCTACCTGCAAGAAAAATTCTGCAGGCCTTGGGATTCATGGCATCTTGCATACTACTAGTACCATTTGCAAAACTGCATATGAGGAAATTACAATACTACCTGAAAAGCGTATGGACTCAGCGCAGCCACAGCTTGGAAACAATGATACCACTCATTCCCTGCCTTCAACAGGAGTTTCTATGGTGGGCACAGGCATGTCACCTCAACAAGGGTCAGCCTTTCACCTTTCCCACAGCCAGGCAAACTATGACAACAGATGCATCGGACTATGCCTGGGGAGCACACATGGCAGGACAGTGCATTCAGGGCAAATGGACTACAGATCAAAGGCATCTGCATATCAATCAAAAAGAAATGCTAGCAGTACAGAATGCCCTAACAGCTTTCAAGGACCTCTTACACCCAGGAGAACTAATAATAAAGACGGACAACACCACAGTAATGTGGTACATAAGCAAGGGGGCACACATTCCTACCCCCTATGCAGGCAAGCAATGACCTTGTGGAACACAGCACTGTCTTACCAGGTTCAGTTACAAGCACAATTCCTGCCAGGAAAGAAAAACACATTGGCAGACGACTTAAGAAGAAACATCATGGATCCCCACGAGTGGAAACTAGATCCACAAGTATTTGCAATGATAACTCAAAACATGGGGACGCCCAGACATAGATCTGTTTGCCAACCCCCAAAATTACCAACTTCAAAAATTTTGCACAAGGACATTCCATCCACAAGCTTGGAAAGTGGACACCCTCTCATTCAGTTGGAAAACATTAACAGTGTATGCCTTTCCTCCACTGCCTCTTCTAGCAAAGGTATTGCTGATAGTCAGATTAGAGAGGCCACAAATGATACCCATTGCACCAGACTGGCCACACAAGCACTGGTATCCAATTCTAAGGAACATGGCCCACCATGGATTTTACCACAAATTCCTCACCTGCTCACCCAGCGAGACAATCAGATTCTACACAGCCAGCTCAAGACTTTAAACCTGGCTGCATGGCAAATTACCTGAACAACCAGCCAACACCTCTAGCCAAAGCTGTTATGGATGTCATTCTGGAGGCCAGGAGGCCCAGCACCAGGAAAACCTATTCAGACAAATGGAAAAGATTTTGTGCCTGGAACCAGGCTAAAGACCAGAATCCCCTTGATCCAAACATTCCTCAGATTCTACAATATTTAACTGAGATGTTGCACAAAGGACTTTCCTTTTCATCTATTAAGATCCACGCCTCAGCAATTTCAGCTCATTACAACATGGATCCTCCTTTATTTTCACATCCACTCCTAAGACAATACCTCAGAGGGGCTAAGAACATAAGACCGCCCAGGAGACCACCAACACCTACTTGGGATCTCAACTTTGTTCTGGAAAAGCTTACACTGCCGCCCTTTAAACCAGCTTTTTCAGCTGATTTAAAATTTCTTTCATGGAAAACTGCCCTGCTACTAGCAATAACTTCAGCTAGAAGAGTCTCAGAGCTACAGGCACTAATGGCAGTGGAGCCTTTCCTCATTTTTCATTAAGACAGACTCTCTCTACGAATTAACCCTTCCTTTATGCCAAAGGTGGTATCCAGTGTGGCCCTAAACCAAACCATTCATTTGCCCACCTTTTTCCCAAATCCCCAGAACAAAGGAGAAAGACTCCTGCACTCTTTGGACATTCACAGGCAATTACGTTACTACTTGGATAAAACTAAGGCTTTCGGAAAATCTGACCAACTCTTTGTAGCCTATGCTGCAGGATCACAAGGAAAAGCTATCTCAAAACAGACCATTTCAAAATGGATAGGACATTGCATACGTTTCTGCTACACGCATCATGGGAAACCGGTACCTGCTAACATTAGGTCCCACTCCACCAGGGCTACAGCTACATCAGCAGCCTTTCTCAGGGGAGTGCCAACCAAGGATATTCTGGAAGCTGCTACTTGGAGTTCAGTGCACACCTTCACCAAACACTATCACTTACCTATATTCTAACACTAGAGCTGGTTTTGCCACTGCAGTTTTGCAGGGCCTACTAGCTTCTTCTAACCCTGTTTAACTCCACCACCCATCCTTAGCTTTGGGATTCAACCCAAGTGTGATGACTGCAGCAGGGTAACACAATGAACATAGTACAGTTTTGTACCTACCATAAATGTAGATGTTCGAGTGTTCACCCTGCTGCAGTCCAGGATACCCTCCCTCCATCCCCTCTGAACTAGCTGGACTTATCTATACCACTCTGTCCTATACAACCTCTGTGGTGTATTTGCTTTGTGCCTGAAGGTATTGTTTTATTTTTATATGTATTTTTTTATATAGCTATATATATATATATATATATATATATATATATATATATATATATATATATATATATTTATTGCCTACCTATTGGGGGCACCTGACATCTGGGGCAAGAAAAACTGAAGAAAATGGCGTTGGATGCCTCTTATATACCCCTGGCACACTGTCAGGGAAGAAGCAACAGCAACCGACGCCGGACCAAGACTTCGGAACTCAGGCCACCTGCAGGACCACCTGACGGCAGGATAACCCAAGTGTGATGACTGCAGCAGGGTGAACACTCGAACATCTACATTTATGGTAGGTACAAAACTATACTTTCTGTGGTACTTTCAGGATACCTGAAAACTTTCCCAGCTGTCCTATTCCAGAGAAAGTTGGAGTCTCTTGGCTCTCCACCCAAAAGCTTGGTAGGCCATTACCTTGATTGCATGGGTGTTTTCTGCTGTATCCAGGAGGTTGTACAGTTCCATTTGCTTTTTTGCCATGAAATGCATAATGTCTCCAGATGTGCCACCACATCAAGTGAGGAGAGACAGCAGTTGAAATTCAGAAGCTGTTTGCCAGATTTTCGGGTCTCATCAGACCGAGGATCCAGGATCTATTCAGATTTTTTTTTCTGTGCCAGAGAACAAGGACCTGAGACTACTTTTGGATCTGATCAAACTGAATTGTCAAGAAGACAATTCTGGATGGTCATAGTACAGTCCATTCTGTCTCTGAGCGAGGACAACTGGATGTGTGCAACTGTGCTTCCCATCATCTAAAGATTGTGATGCTGTTCAGGAGATTTCTGCTTCAGATGGAAGCTAGTCATCTGTTTTGAATCCGGCCCTTTAGTCTTGCCACTCCCCTGGGTGTTCAGCAAATGCATGGCAGATGTGGCAGCTTGACTCAGGCTGGAGGGCTTTCAGGTCTTCCTTTATCTGAATAACCTCTCAAGGGTGTTAAAGGCAGTGGGTAATCTCAGCCCCACATACCAGGGAAGTGCAGCATCTTGGTGGACAGTTTAAGCAGAAACTTGTATCCCTGAATCCTGAAGTAGCAGATTGGTCTCAACTTGACCACATGGATGTTCTTCGTTTTTCACTGTTGCAGTCATTACATTGGGTTATCTGCTTTGCAGTAGCTCTCAGTTGGCCTGATTAACAAAGTCTTGGGTCCTGCATCGGTTGCTGTTCCTTCTTCCATTACGTCAGGTTATCAAGGGTATAAAACAGGCAGCCGACGCCATTATATCAGTCTTTCTTGCTGTGCGGTGCTTGAAGCAGAAGCAGTTTGCAAGTGCTGGTTGGCCGACTCCTGAAATTTCCGTTTGAATTTCAAAACTGAAGACTTAAGCTAAGTACCCCATTGGGGAAACTTTTTCTTGCTCCTTACCAATGTCAGTAAAAGTTAATTGCATTACTTGTGGAAAGCAAATACCTCACAAAGATTTTCATTCGTACTGTATTCCTTGCCTAGGCCTTGACCACAACGTGCCTTGCTGTCTGTTTTGTGCCTTATTTAAACAGCGCATTATCCGTCGTCGGTATATATTCGCTTCTAAATATTTCGGTTCTCTGTTTAATTATCCAGAAATGTCAGTTAGCCTTTGGACAACCAGGATTCTGAAAAAACGCAAAGATAAAGACAGACCGCCAAGGTCCAAAGCTGCCAATGATGCTTCTCCTAAGCCAGTCGCCAGTTCACTGGTACTCAGTGAGGTGCTTTCGCAGCCCCTGATCCCTGCTTCTTCTGACTCGCAGGCCTCTACTGAGACCCATTCAGAGTCCGGTATGCCGCAAGATGCTTCAACTGTGGAACCTACGGATGTGTCTACCTTGGATGGGTCCGGAGCTGCTGTGCAGGCACTGGCTTCTGAGGGTGTTTCAGGCCTACGGACTTGCATTTTAAACCAACACCTTCTTCTTCATTTAAGCCAAAATCTTGAACCATGTCTAAAAAACCCAGGCCGCATGCTCAGGCCTCTATGCCTAAAAAACAAATGATAAGAATGGCTGAAGATATTATAACTCTAATCAGGGGAAGCCAACCACTTCCTTCTAATAGACCTAGGTCTGAAGTTGTTTATGAATCTTCTGAACAGGATTCTGATTCTTCTGATGATCTGCCCTTATCTACTTATGAGGATTCTGATGCAGAGGACTCTATTCCCTCTGCTTCCTCCAGAGGACTTTTCTTTTGATGAAACCGTACATACTCTAAGGGAGCATTTCCACTGGGAAAGCCAGGATTTTTATGATTCTAAAAAGAGGCTTAGGGATTTCTTACTCCTGCCTCAGCATAGACCTTTAGCTCTACCTCCTGTACTAGACATTGTTGTTGATGCCTTTTCAGAATCTGGTTTGGCCCCTGATTCTTTGCCACCTGCTCCCAGAAAACCTGACAGATATTACAGGGTTCCTGATTCTCACAATTTCCTTTTTAAAAATCCTATTGCGGATCCAGAGACTGTTTCACAGGGACCCAAAGGCATTAAGGCTTCTACTGCTAAAAATCCTGCCCCCCTCTGATAGAGACTCCAGGGCGCTGGATAGATGGGGTAAGAAAGTTTACACTTCTGCAACTTTGGCCATTAGGGCTTTAAACTGCCAGTTTCATATATTAAAATATCAACAACATGTTATTGGATTGCTTAAACAGAAAATTATGTTAATGCCTGACTGTGCTGAAAATAATTACAGGATTTAAGGCATTCTGCTGAACAGTTTGGAAAACATACTTTGCAATGTGGATTTGATTCATTGGAGGCCTCTTGCAGGACTGCTGTTACTGAGTCTGTGCTTAGAAGGCATGCTTGGCTTAAGGAGCAATCTTTGCCAGATCATGTTAAAGCTAAATTGCTGGATGCTCCCTTAAATCAGGACCGCCTGTTTGGCAACAAGGCTGAGGAAATTCTTAAAAAGATGAAAGATAAAGCTAAATCTATGCAAACTGTTAAAGATTTCTTGCAGATTCAGCCTCTTAGATTTAGTAGGCACTGGCCCTCTAAACATTGGTCCTTTCCAGCCCCTTCCAGGTCTTCTCAGGCCAGATCTATCCCCAAATCAGTGGTCAGAGGCCCAAAATCAGGTACTCTCTCTCTTAAACATGGGGGCTATTCAGTTGGTGCCAGAAGAGGAAAAGGGACAAGTTTTCTATTCGAGACTTTTCCTGGTACCCAGAAAAGGCAACAAATGGCGTCTTATCCTGGACCTTTCCATTCTAAACACATTTCTGGTTATTCCAAAATTCTAAATGCTGACTCTTCATCAGCTGCTTCCTATGCTAGGCCAAGGATGCATGGTTGGCAACACTGGACTTAGGGATGTGCAGATATGCTTCTTTTATCAGGGAGTCTTGCAGAAGATACCTATGCTTCAAAGCAGGCTACATGCACTGTCAGTTCTCTACACTGTCAGGCTACATGCACTATCAGTTCTCTGCACTGTCCTTTGGCTTCTCTACTGCACCCAGGGTATTCACAAAATGCCTAGCTCCAGTCATTGCATTTTGCAGGCAAAGAAATATTCATATATACCCATACCTGGACGATTGTCTAATTCAGGCAGAAAGCAAGGAAATTCTTTTCAATCATCTGACCTTTGTTCAAAGAGTACTGACTTGTCTGGGGTTCACCATAAACAAAAGGAAATCCCACTTGGTACCCTGTCAACAAATTATATTCCTGG
The DNA here is from genome assembly GCF_019279795.1 of Protopterus annectens. Classification (NCBI taxonomy): domain Eukaryota; kingdom Metazoa; phylum Chordata; order Ceratodontiformes; family Protopteridae; genus Protopterus; species Protopterus annectens. The sequence goes on from NC_056747.1 coordinate 1,350,948,501, forward strand.
GAGCAGGCTTGAATACAACTTCCCAGATGGCTTTCCTCATGCCAGAGAAATGGATACATCTGACAACTTCAAATAAGTGGCCACAAAAACCCAGCTATCTGCAAGGCAAATACTGCAAGCCTTGGGGTTCATGGCCTCATGCATTCTTCTAATTCCATATGCAAGGCTGCATATGAGGAAAGTACAATGGTATCAAAAGCTTATGCTGTCAACATTCACAGGATCTGGAAGCAAGGATTCCTATAATACCTTGCCTATGCCTAGAGTTCCTTTGGTGGGCAGAGGCCTGCCACCAAAACAGGGGACTACCATTCACATTACCCCCTGACAAACATATCTTAATAACAGACGCATTAGACTATACATGGGTGGCTCACCTGGCAGGGAAGTGCATTCAGGGCAAATGGAACCCAAATCAAATGCACCTGCACATAAATCAAATGGTAAAGACAGACAACACCATTGTCATGTGGTACATAAACAAGCAGGGAGGTACACATTCTTACCCCCCTCTGCAGACTAGCCATGGCATTGTGGAACACAGCCTTGAGCTACCAAGTGAATCTACGCTCAATTCCTGCCAGGAAAACTAAATACACTGGTAGACAGACTAAGCAGAAACCTCATGGACCCACACGAATGGAAACTGGAACCAAGGATTTTCAACAGGTTGACAAGCAAATGAGGGAGTCCAGATATAGTCCTGTTTGCCTCCCCCCAGATCCATCAACTGGACAAATTTTGCACAAGGATTCCCCACAAGCAAGCTTGGAAAGTGGATGCTCTATCCTTCAGCTGGAAAAACATGCCCGTTTATGCCTTTCCTCCTGTGCCTCTGCTCTCCAAGTTACTACTAAAGATCAAACAGGACAAGCCAAGGATGATTTTAATTGCACCAGACTGGCCTCGCCAACACTGGTACCCACTCTTGCACAGTGCGTCACACTTGGCTCCATGGCACCTGCCTCAGACTCCTTCCCTGTTGTCTCAGCAGGAGAACATGATTCTGCACCCTCAGCTGCAACCCCTGAACCTAGCAGCCTGGCTAATTACCTAATCTCTCTTTTACCATCCCTCAGTAAATCAGTGATGGATATCATTTTCGAAGCAAGGAGGCCTAGTACTAGAAAATCTTATGCTGCAAAATGGAAAAGATTCTGTGCTTGGAACCAGTCTCGAGGAATGAATGCAGCAGTACCCAATTTACCTCAGATTCTACAATACTTAACTGAGATGCTTCATAAGGGCTTGTCTTTTTCCTCCATCAAAATTCATGCCTCAGCCATTTCAGCTCATTATAGCACAGATCCTCTCCTTTTCTCTCGCCCACTGCTCAAGCAATTCCTCAGAGGGGCCAAAAATCTAAGGCCACCCAGGAGAGCTCCAACTCCAACCTGGGATCTTAACTTTGTCTTGGAGAAACTCACTCTTCCTCCCTTCGAGCCAGCTACTACTGCAGATTTAAAGTTTCTTTCCTGGAAAACAGCTTTCCTTTTGGAAATCATTTTTGCAAGAAGGGTATCTGAATTACAGGCTCTTATGGCAGTTGAACCTTTCATCATCTTTCATGCGGACAGGGTGTCCCTCAGAACCAATCCCTCCTTCATGCCCAAGGTGGTATCCAGTGTGACTCTTAATCAGTTCATTTGCCTACCTTTTTTCCTAATCCACAGAACAAAGAGGAATGGATACTGCACTCTTTAGATGTGCACAGACAGCTTAGATTCTACTTGGACAGGACTAAACCTCAAAGGAAATCTAAACTACTACTGGTGGCATTTGCTGCAGGGACAGAGGGGAAAGCTATTTCAAAACAAACCATTTCAAAATGGATAGGCCACTGCATTCATTTCTGCTATAAGCACCATGGAAAACCTATCCCACAGGGCATCAGACCCCATTCAACCAGGGCTGCATCCACCTCTACAGCCTTTCTCAGGGGAGTCCCTACTAGGGACATCTTAGAAGCTGCTACCTGGAGTTCTATACATTCACCAAGCATTGTCATTTGCCAATTTTCTCTAAATCCAGGGCTGGTTTTGTCACTGCAGTCTTGCAGGGCCTTATAGCTGGTCCTAATTCTATTTAAATTCCTCCTCCCAACCTTATCTTTGGGAATCTACCGAAATGTAATGACTGCAACAGTGAAACATGAAGAACATAGTACAGTTGTGTACGCTTGCCATAAATGTAGATGTTCGAGTGTGTTCACTGTTGCAGTCCTGGTTACCCTCCCTCCAGCCCCCTGTTCTTCCTTTAGCTATACCTCTACTCTCACTTACTATGCTCTAAAAGCTTTTTGGTGTATTTGCTTTTCTGTTGGAGGTATATCCTTGTATTTATAGATTTAAGTGCTTCCCATTAGGGGGCCATCTGACATCTGGGGCAAGAAAAACTGATGTAATGGTGTTGGCTGCATGTTTTATACCCCTGATGACCTGACGTCATGGAAGAAGGGACAGCAACCGATGCAAGACCCAAGACTTTGTTAATCAGGCCAACTGAGGGCTACCTGCAAGCAGATAACCCAAATGTAATGACTGCAACAGTGAATACACTCGAACATCTACATGTATGGTAAGTGTACACAACTGTACTTTTCTCCAGTTCCCACGATGACTAGGGGGTACCAAGTTCTGGGGCAGTGTCAGTGTTTTATCATCTTCCAGAAATCCTCTAACAGAAGATTTCCACTGGTAAATTAGACAAAGCCCAAATTGCAAAACATTTCCAAGAGTTTAAATCCTTTTTCAGTACCCCTCAATGCTCTTCTGAATTTCCTTGCTGTCCTTCAGTCTGGGTTGAGCTGTTCCACTCTCAAAGTTGAGCTGCCTGCTTGTTTTGAATTTTCACATTGGTGGAGAGCATCCCAGTAGCTGCTGTGAAGATCTCCAAGGCTTTCTTGAGGGGTGTATATTGAGTCATTCCATTCAGGATCCCATTCATCCTTTCATGCTGCATGTTAACAAGCCCTCCTTTTTACTTTTCAGACACTATTCCCTTGAAGTTCCTGGCAGAGCACTTTCTTTGTGGCTGTTGCTTTTGGCTAGGTGAGTTTCAGAACTGTCGGCTTTAACCTCTGTACCTCCTTTGATTTTTTTCACAAGGATAGAGTTATTCTTAGGACTGATTTCTGCCCTTCCTTGCCAAAGGTAGAGCGACTTGGAACCAACTTATTCACTTGCCCCCCCCCCTTAATTTCAGCAATAAGGTTAAATATTTTGTCCATCTCACTGTTGGCAGTATTTATAACTTGCAGTGTGATTTACGAATGTGTAGCATTTCAACCAGGGATGGGTCAGAAACTGCCCTGTAAGACAGGTGCAGCTCCTTTTTAGCAGATGTCCCACAGGAAAAAAACATACTTTCCCTGTAATTAAGGATCCCCAACATGCATGGTGGGATTTTACTGGGGTTATTTAATGTTTTAATGACATTAAAGCCTCCTGGGAGGGGGTGTGTGTACCTGCCCCTGCCTGGTCTTCCACTTGTCTTAAAAGACCCAGGGAATTGTACTCTTCAGACGAGGATCTGAATTATAGGGAACAGTACCTGGCTCACTCTTCTTGTATCCCTTCCCCTTTGGACTATGGTTCAGAGGACAAGGATTCTGTTAGTCCAGATTCCCCTTTGGGGGGAATACTGTTACGTGCATAATGGAATTTAAGTGGGATTGTTCTCAAGTCTCTATAAAAGGTGGTGCGAGCTGCTCCAGATGAAGTTTCCTAAGCCATTGGCTATTACCCTTTTTTGACTTTACTCCTGGATACCTTTCAGCAGATTTTGTGGCCCCTGTTTCTCAGTCCCTGCTCCCAAGAAACCTGATTGACAAATGTAGAATTTCTTTATAAATGATGATGTTCTTCGTGTTTTACTGTTGCAGTCATTACATTTGGGTAATCTGCTGGCAGGTTACCCTCAGTTGGCCTGAATTCCAAAGTCTTGGGTCCTGCGTTGATTGCTGTCTTCTCTTCCATGACGTCAGGTTGTCAGGGGTATAAAACATGCAGCCGACGGCATTTTCTTTAGTCTTTCTTGCCACGCGGTGCCCAAAGCAGAAGCATTTCGCAAGTGCCGGTCGGCCGACTACTGAAATATTCGAGTTTGAGTTTCAGAACCAAAGTCTTCACTAAAGCTCAGTACCCCATTGGGGAAACTTTTTACTGATGTCAGAAAAAGTTAATAATTGTATTACTTGTGGGAAGCAAATTCCTCATAAGGATTTCCATTTATACTGTATTCCTTGCCTAGGCCCTGATCACAACGTGCCTGGCTGTTGGTTTTGTGCTAGATTTAATCAACGCACTATTAAGCATCGGTATATTTTTGCATCTAATTATTTTGGAAACAGATTTAACTATCCAGAAATGTCATCTGATAGCAATCCGACTACCGGAGTACATAAAAAACGCAAAGAAAAGGACAGAGGAAGGCAGTCGAGATCCAAAACTGACGACAAAGCTTCTCCTAAGCCAGTCGCCGGTTCGCCGGTACTCAGTGAGGCACTTTCGCAGCCCCTGATACCCACTACCTTCGAGTCGCAGGCCTCTACCGACACCCATGCGGAGTCCGGCATGCCACAAGATACTCAGGGTATTGGACCGACGGATGTATCTCCCTCGTTTGGGTCCGGAGCCGCTGAGCAGGCACCGGCTTCTGAGGGTGTATTCAGACCTCAACATTTTTATATCAAACCAACGAAAGCTGCAAAACCTAAGGCAAAGACACCTTCTAAAACTAAAAAGACGTCTGAGCCACGTGCACAGGCCTCTATGCCTAAAAAACAGATGATCAAAATGGCTGAAGACCTTATTACCTTGATCAGGGCTACCCATCCCCCTCCAGATAAGAGGCCTAGGCAAGACACTGACTATGGATCTTCAGATCAGGTTTTTATTTCTTCTGATTCCTCTTCTGATCAGGAATTATCTTTACCTCCCTATGAGGATTCTGATGCTGAGGAGTCTATTCCATCTGCATCTCCTCCTGAGGATTTTTCATTTGGAGAAACCTTGCATACTTTGAGGGAGCATTTTCACTGGGAGAGTCAAGACTTCTCAGAATCAAAAAAGAGGCTCAGGGATTTCCTCCTTCTCCCTCAGCACAAGCCTTTAGCCATTCCCCCTGTTTTAGACATTATGGATAATGTGTTTTCAGAGTCAAGCCTGACCCCTGACTCCTTACCTCTGGCTCCCAGTAAGCCTGACAGGTATTACAGGGTCCCTGACTCATAAATTTTTATTTAGAAACCCTGCTGCTGATGCTGGAACTATTTCACAGGGTCCAAAGGGAGTTAAGGCCTCAACAGCAAAAAAACCCTACCCCTCCCCCCGACAGAGATTCAAGGGCACTGGACAGATGGGGAAAAAAGGTTTATACATCGGCAACTTTGGCGAGCAGGGCCTTAAACTGTCAATTTCATATGCTTAAGTACCAACAACATGTTATGGGACTGCTGAAATAAAAAATGATGTTGATTTCAGAATGTGCAGAAAGTAAGGAATTGCAGGAATTATTGCATGCAGCTGAACAAGTTGGAAAGCACACTTTGCAATGTGGTTTTGATTCTTTAGAGACCTCCTGCAGGGCCGCAGTTACTGGATCTGTGATTAGGAGGCATGCCTGGTTAAAGGAACAAAATTTGCCTGATCATGTTAAAGCTAAATTGCTAGACGCACCTTTACAGCATGATTCTCTGTTTGGTATGGCAGAAGAGGTTTTAAATAAAATGGAAGACACAGCTAAGTCTATGCAAACTGTTAAAGATTTCTTACAAGTGCATCCACCTAGATTCAGTAGACACTGGCCTACAAAAAATTGGTCCTTTCCTGTGTCAGACAGAGCTCAAAGGGGCAAATCCAGATGCCCTAAGGGTTCCAGGTACCAGGCTCAAGACTCATACAGGTCAAAGCAATGGGGCGCATCCATCTCCAAATCTGGAGGAGATAAAGCGCAAACCTACAGAAAGCAATCCCAATGACTTCCCTCTGCCTACACCAAGCACTTATCTTTTGGCAGCACCCATCGAGGGAAAATTAGCACTTTTTGCTCAAAATTGGCAGTTAATAACCCAGGACAAACGGGTACTAAACATAGTATCACAAGGATACAGATTCCATTTCCACACTCTACCAATGGCAAATGGTTGGCCAGATCTGCCAAAAAAACAATGGTCAGAGGCACAGAAACAGGTTACGTCCCTCATAGATATGGGGGCCATTCAGACAGTATCAAAACAGGAAAAAGGACAAGGTTTTTACTCAAGACTGTTCTTGGTACCCGGAAAGGACAAGACCTGGCGGCCAATACCGGATTTATCTATTTTGAACACATACCTGGACATTCCAAAATTCAAAATGCTCACCTTGCAACAGCTTCTGCCCATGCTGGGCAAGAATGCTTGGCTGGAGACTTTAGAACTAAAAGAGGCATACCTGCATGTCCCAATAAGACAGTAGTGCAGAAGATACCTCAGATTCAAGGCTGGCTTAATGCATTACCAATTCTCTGCACTGCCCTTTGGTTTATCTACTGCACCCAAGGCCTTTAGAAAGTGCCTGGCACCAGTAACTGCATTTTGCAGACAAAGACGTATTCAAATATATCCTTACTTGGATGACTGTCTCATTTAAGCAGAGAACAAGGACACTTTTGTACGACACCTGGCGTTTGTGAAAAGGCTTCTAACATGCCTAGGGTACACAATAAACGAAAACAAATCATAACTGGTACCTTCTCAAAATGTAACATTCCTGGGTGCAAGCTTGAATACAGCTGCCCAGATGGCTTACCTCATGCCAGACAAACAAAGGCAACTGACTACTTACTTCAACCTGATGGCAACAAAAACCCAATCTTCTGCAAGAAAATTCTATAGGCTCTGGGCTTCATGGCATCCTGCATCCTACTAATTCCATATGCAAGATGCATATGAGGACACTTCAATGGTACCTAAAACGTTTATGGAGTCAACATTCACACAGTCTGGAAACAATGATTCCTCTCATCCCCTGCCTGCAACAGGAGTTTCTATGGTGGGCAAAGGCCTGTCACAAAAACATGGGATGGCCCTTCACTCTACCCCCTGCCAGCCAAACCTTAACAGATGCATCAGATTATGCCTGGGGGGCCCACATGGCAGGAAGATGCATTCAAGGCATATGGGCACCAAATCAAATGCATCTACATATCAACCAGAAAGAGATGCTAGCTGTTCAAAATGCCCTAACAGCCTTCAAGGACTTACTTCATCCAGGACAACACCACCGTCGTGGTATATAAACAAGCAAGGGGGCACACACTCATACCCCCTTTGCAGATTAGCCATGACACTGTGGGACACAGCTTTGACCTGCCAAATAAATCTTCAAGCTCAATTCCTGCCAGGAAAACAAAACACTCTGGCAGATGATTTAAGCAGAAATCTTATGGATCCTCACGAGCGGAAACTAAATCCACAAGTCTTCAGCATGATAACAGAGAAATGGGGGAGCCCAGACATAGACCTATTTGCCTCTCTTCAAAATTATCAACTGAAAAGATTCTGCACAAGGACTTATCACAGGCAAGCATGGAAAGTGGACGCCCTATCCTTCAGTTGGAAAAAGCTATCAGTTTACGCCTTTCCTCCTCTGCCTGTTCTACCCAAGGTCCTCCTAAAAGTCAGACAAGAGAAGCCAAAGATGATATTAATTGCCCCGGACTGACCCCGCCAATACTGGTACCCAATCCTAAGGAACTTGTCTCAATACCCAGCTTGGACCTTGCCTCAAAAACCACAACTACTGTCCCAGCAAAACAATCAGATCCTGCACAATCAACTACAGACTCTGAACCTGGCAGCATGGCTAATCCTGTAATCATACAGATGACACCTCTCAGTAAAGCTGTGATGGATGTCATTTTGGAAGCTAGAAGGCCTAGTACTAGAAAATCTTATGCTGACAAATGGAAGAGATTCTGTGCTTGGAATCAAGCACAAGGAACTGATACAGCAGAACCGCATATTCCTCAGATATTACAATACTTAACTGAGATGCTTGACAATGGCCTATCTTTCTCATCAATCAAATCCATGCCTCTGCCATTTCGGCTCATTACAATACAGAGCCACCAATCTTTTCTCATCCTTTACTAAAGCAGTATCTTAGAGGAGCCAAAAACCTAAGGCCTCCTAGATCATCACCATTACCTGCATGGGACCTCAATTATGTGTTGGAAAAGCTCACCCTGCCTCCATTTGAACCAGCTACTACCGCTGATATAAAGTTCTTGTCATGGAAGACAGCTCTGCTACTAGCAATTACTTCAGCAAGTAGAGTTTCAGAGCTACAGGCTCTCATGGCTGTAGAGCCTTTTATCATATTTTACCCAGACAGGGTGTCTCTGAAGACAAATCCTACTCTTATGCCTAAGGTCATTTCCAGTGTGGCTCTTAACCAAGCAATTCATCTGCCAACTTTTTATCCAAATTCGCAGAACAAAGGGGAGAGAATTCTGCATTCCTTGGACGTACACAGACAGCTAAGATTCTACTTGAGCAGGTCTAAGGCTCTAAGAAAAAACGAGCAATTACTAGTGTCATATGCTGCAGGATAAGAAGGAAAGGTTATTTCAAAGCAAACAATTTCAAAGTGGATAAGCTATTGCATCCATTTCTGCTACTTACACCATGGCAAACCTGTGCCCAAGGGCATTAGGTCTCACTCCACCAGGGCTGCAGCTACTTCAGCAGCCTTTCTCAGAGGAGTACCAACCAAGGACATTCTAGAGGCTGCTACTTGGAGTTCTGTTCACACCTTTACAAAGCATTACCATTTGCCTCTCTTCTCTAAGTACAGGGTAGGCTTTGCCACTGCAGTGCTGCAGGGCCTTATAGCCTCACCTAATTCTGTTTAGCTCCAGCCTCCCAACCATAGCCTTGGGATTCTACCCAAATGTAATGATTGCAACAGTGAAACATGAAGAACATAGTACAGTTGTGTACACTTACCATAAATGTAGATGTTCGAGTGTATTCACTGTTGCAGTCCAGATTACCCTCCCGCCGTCCCCCTGTCATTCTACAGTCTATCTTTCCTTCTCTATCTTCTACAACCTATGTGGTGTATTTGCTTGTAGATGAAGGTAAAGTTTATATTGATGCATGTATGTGTGTATATGGGTTCCTATGACTTCATCGAACGATGAAATCACCGACACTCACCTCCTCGACACCAATCCATCGACGTCCATATCATCGACAATTCCGGTAAGCGATCTTCCCCCTCACAGGACCCATGGTAGCACTTCTTCCTGTGTTACAACGATCAGGGTTTACGTACTTTACCTTGAAAGCGCTACCATGGGTCCTGTGAGGGGGAAGATCGCTTACCGGAATTGTCGATGAAATGGACGGCGATGGATTGGTGTCGAAGAGGTGAGTGTCGGTGATTTCATCGTTCGATGAAGTCATAGGAACCCGTGTATATATATATATATATATATATATATATATATATTTAGAATATTGCTACCTTTTTGGGGGCACCTGACATTGGGGGCAAGAAAAACGAAAGAAAATGGCGTCGGCTGCATGTTTTATACCCCCGACAACCTGACTTCATGGAAGAGGAGACAGCAACTGACACAGGACCCAAGAATTTGATATTCAGGCCGACTGAGGGCAACCTGCCAGCAGATTACCCAAATGTAATGACTGCAACAGTGAATACACTCGAGCATCTACATTTATGGTAAGTGTACACAACTATACTTTCTGTCTCTTCTGATGAGTCCTCCAATCTGCTGCTACTCTTCCAAGTTGTTTTTTTCAAATAAGGTTATTGGGGCCATGGAGATGCTGAGGAAAAAGGTTTCTACTGCTGCCACTTAACCTTTTGGGCCATCAACTACCAGATTCATATGACCAAGTACGTTTTGGCCCTCCTTTCTCTGGTTTCCAAAGTGGTTTCTGACCGTTGTGACGGAGGGGAAAACTTCTGCCCTTTTCCCTGTTGGGCTGTACCTCAAGTTGCTCACCACTCATCAAATGCAGCTACAATGCTGCTGATGCCTTCCCCAGGGTTGTTGCCTGTGGTTTTATTTTGTTGGTGTTCCTCTTGGCTTAATGTCAAACAAAGAATGTAGATGGAGGCCAGACTGTTTTATGCTCCTTTGGGTAATAAAAATCTTTTTGCTGCTGGTGAACTTAAGTCTGCATGATAAGGGTAAAGCATTGCAGGAGTTGTTACATATATTTTTTTTTCTATTCCCAAGTTTCAGAGGAATTATCCCTCTTTGTTTGCAGGTGGTCTCACCCTCCACATAAGAGAAGAAAAGGGGTTCTAGTCTACTCAACCCTACCTCCCAGAAAGCTGCTTTTCTGGATAAGCCTGGGTTCTATTTGACAGCTTGCTTACCCTTTCCCTTAGCCAGGTTCCCCTTATTCCTCCATCTTTAATTTATAAGAGACTGGGAAAGATCACAACACTTGGGTTCTGTCAGTTTTCTGCCAGGAATATTTTATGCTTTAGGAATCCCTTCCTCCATTTTTGGGCATCCCTCCACCTCCTTGGGAGCAACTTTGTCTTCCCAGAGGTGCTTTATTCTCTCTTGGTCCTGGGCACCATCCAGGCTGTGCCTCCTGCCCAAGTAGGGAGGATTTATTCAAGAATGCTTTTGGTTCCCAGAAAAGATGGCACTTGGAGACCATTTTTGGACCTTTCTTAGCTCAGCACTTTTTACAAGATTCTTTCCTTTCGAATGTGACTTTCTCACTTCTACCCCAGGCCTTTGGTCTGTTTTTCAAGGATTCCTACCTTCATATCCCCAGCATTCCCCTTTTCAGGAAATTTTTGTTTTCTTCCTTGCATTTTCAGACATGTGCTTTGCCCTTTGGCCTCTTTGCTGCCGCAGGGGTATTCACCAAATGCTTCCCTCCTGTCATTGCCTTTTGCGGGATGTTTAGATCTTTCCCTGTCTGGATGATCTGCTCAGTCAGGCTTCTTCCCCTGACACACTGCTTCAGGATCTCAAGCTTACTATTTTACAGTTAGTCTGAGGTTCACCATGAACTTCCAGAAATCTTCTGTGACGCCTTCTTGATCATATTTTTCTCTTGCAGGCTTGTTAAGACCATCACCGTGTTGGCATCTCACTGCCTTTTTCCAGTCTCTTCCTCTGGCGTCAGTCCAGCCATCCACAACTTCTTTTCCCATTTTGCACATGGGGTCATGATGTCACTGACAACTATTCCTGTGCTCCCTCTGACCAGGCTGCACATGAGAAAGTTTCAGTGGTACCCAAAGTCAGTGTAGCTCCAACATTGCCACCCTCTGAACTTCATGGTACCTTTCTTCCCTGACTCATTCAGTGGTGGATTCATCAACTTTCTCTCAACCTAGGACTTCCTTTCTTGTCTCCATTCCCAACTCAAGAGCTATTCACATGCCTTAGACAAGGGATTGGGGGGGTGGCTTCTTTTGGCTCCATCAATGCTTAAGGTCTCTGGCCTCTTCATCAGTATAAAGGGTTTGAGGGCTGTGCTAGCTCTTCAGGTTTTTCATTCCCTTGTTCATGCTGGAACACTTAGTTTTCACAGACGTCACAGTGATGCAGTATGTCAACAAGCAAGGGGGTACAAGGTACTAGCTTCTTTGCAGACTGGCTGTTTGATTGTCCAGTATCAAGTAACACTTCAGGTAGTTTACATTCCCTGTCACTGTAATGTAGTGGTAGACTCTTTGAGCAGGTCCAGTACACATGCTCACGACTGGATGCTTCACAGAGATGTTTCTGGACATTGTCCACTGGTGTGGTATTTCTCAGGTAGATCTTTTTGCCTCCCCTCTGACCATACAACTTCCACTATTCTGTTCCAGAATCCCAAGTTCTGTGTCTTGGAAAGTGAACACCCTATCTCTTTCCTTGGAAGGGGATGTTTCTGTATGGCTTCCATCAAGGACTCTACCAGAATCTTGCTAATGGTTCCCATTTGGCCCAGACAGCATCGGTTCCCTCCCCTTTCTCACTTGGCCATGGGCAGTCACTACAGGTTACCTCACTAGTTGGATCGTCTCAAAATAAGGGATCTCTTGTACAGTCCAACTTACTCTGTGGTGATAGGGTTTTGATCCCTTTTAGGCACCTCTTTCTGAGGACTTGCTTTCTGCCATACAAGAGGCCAGGAAACTCACTACCAGGAAGTCGTATATGTCCAGATGGAAAGGATTTTCTGTCTCTTGCCTTTCACTGTCAAGATCCTCTGTCTGTGGAAGTTCCTCTGGTTCACCATGATCTGTTCCATGCTGGGTTAGCATATGCAGTTCACATTTCAGCAATTTCTGCTTGTCTGCTAACTTTTATGCCCAAGGTGTTCAGTGAATTGTCCATTAATTAGGCTATTCATTTCCCTTCCTTTTTTCCTTCTATGTAGTCTGCCAGTGAGAAGGTTCTTCACACCTTAGATTTGCATAGACAGATCAGATATTTGGATAACACTATTTGCAAATCTGAGCTTTCATCCTAGGTTGTTGGGTTTGGCTGTTTCTAAGAAAAACATCTCTTCCTGTATTTCTAAGGCTGTTTTCATGGAAAATGTCTTTCCTCATCAATGAAGGCTCATTCCACCAGGGCTGTTGCCACCTCTGGTGCTTTGTTCAAAGGGCTGGGTGCCAGTTCCATCTCTGAGGCTGCTACTTGGTCCTCTGTTCATCCTTTCACTAACCATTACAAGTTGGATGTTATTTCCATGGCCAGAGTTGGCTGTGCCAGGGCTGTCGTACATGTATTTCTGGAGGACTCGTCCATGTCATCCTTCTCCCAGGCTTCCTTGTGAGCTTTTATACTCTCCCGTAGGTTATGAATACTCTCAACAGTGATATGGAAGTACGTAGTACGGTTGTGTAATATAACCATATGTCCTTCACTTCACTTTTGCAGTGTTCGCTCCCTCCTGCCCCCTGTGCCCTAGTCTGTTGTTAAAGCACCCAAAAAAGACAATGCAAAATAGTTAGACCACAAAATGACCAGAAAGGCACTGTGCAGTAAATAGTCCAAAATCATTTATTAAAATGAGAAAGATTAGTGCTTTCGTTCAAACTGTGTGAACTTCTTCAGATACTAAACTTGCAACTTTCCAATGTTTAAATACACTAATAATTAAACCAATTAAAACACTAAACTTGTTAATTACCATATCAACCCTTACAAGTAGTGCATCCATTCTTTCCTCATCAAATCCAGCACCAAACTAAAGTATTCTAGTGAGCATTGCAAAAGCCCTTTTCAACGCATTTAAAAGCCATGTTATCATACATTTTATAAAAAGCTTTTACATCAGTATAAAAACATTAATGAATATACAAAGCACTGTTTGTTGAGAGCACTAGGAAAAACCCATAATCCAAAGAAATAGTGCCTGATTGGCAAGAACACCATAAGCTCCCACAATTCTTCCACATTGCAAAATCTTTATTCCTTAAGGCCAAATTTTATCCTCTAAAAAAGGTTAAGCACTTTCATCCCATGTATAACACAACTTATTCAGAACTAATTATAGCAATGAAGTGACCTCCTTTATATATATGAAATACAATTAATCGGCAGTTAAATACTTAAATGTTTAATGGACATCTAAAAAAACTCCATAAAATCCATTAAACTCAGACGTACATAAAAATCTTTCTTAGAAAAAAAGGCATTAAAATTTCTACAATTAAATGCATGAAAACATATGAAACGCAATCTTAAAACCTTAAAAGAACATTATTGTGTATTTAGAACATTAAGAAATATTGGTTAAAAATCCAGGGCATTCCTCTTTTAACACTGGTAACAAGGATACATAATAATTTAGTTCTGGTTCAACAACTACATTAAGTCTTGTAATCCAATAAAACTCTCTTAAATTAATTTGGAGTTCCCACCAACCAACCCTTGTACTGTGCGAGATCACTTTCAATATTCCAGATTTAAATTTTGTTTCCCCCTTGGCAAGTAAGTGTGTCGATATAAGGCATTGTTGGTGTTGCCTTTAGCTATGGCATACAGGTGTTCGTATACTCTGGATCTAAATTTCATCTCTGTTTTGCCAACGTAAACATTTTTGCATGTTTGACAGATGGAAATGTAAATAACACCTTTTGTATTACAATTACCTCTTTGTAGGCTAACGTTGTGCCTACTTCCTTTCAAATGTACCACATCCCTATCAAGAATGAGGGGACATTGATTACGACGACCACATTTAGTGGTACCCTTAACTGTCATTGATCTTGGTGAAATTACGTGCTCCATAAGATATTTAATGTTCCTGCCTGATTTGTATACAAAACTTGGTGCTTGTCCTAAGACATTAAATATGTCCAAATTGCCCTGAAAAATATTCCAATTTTTCTTAATAATGCCCTTAAGCGTTCTTTCCCCTTCTCTGAATGGAATAACCATGCTCATGTTGTATCCTACCCTTCCTATTTGTTTGTTAGAAATTGTCTCCCCACTGTAGAGCAGTGGTTTGTATTGTAATACCTTCAACTTCACTCAAGAATGCCTCTCTATTGGAACACATTCTTGCAGCTCTCACGAGCTGCCTTTAAAAATATTTCTCTTAGTGTGTAGGAAGTGACAACTTTGGAAGTCGAGGTAACTATTGGAAAAGGTTTCCTTCCTATGTATTTTTGAAAGGAAAGATCTGATGTTGTTAATCTTCATTCATTCCTCAATGATGGGTTATCGGTTCCGTCCTCAGAACCGAGCCGGCCTTATATCAAGCTCGCATCAGCAAAAAACTCTCGAGCCAAGATCCTATCCAGAATGCTCTGCTCCCTGTTACCCCAGATCTCGTTTGCCACGTTACTGTACAGCCGTGTCAAGCCACTCTCTCTCTCAGCTAAGTGAATAATTTTTTTGAAAGTTTCTATATTGTTAGTACTTTAAAAGTTTTCAGTCAGTTGCTATTACTATACCCCTACCCTATCGTATCTTTAAAAGTCTCTTCCTATAGTTTGTTTCCCTTTATTACTCGTTTTCTTACCTTTGAGGTAATTCTTCAGTACCATCGTTGGTAATCCTTCCTTTCTCTCTTCTTACCCTTCTGGGTACCCTTCTTAACTCTTTGGTACTGTTGTTCTTCTCCACATCATTATGTCGGACAAGAAATGTAGTGTTGGTTTCAAACAGTGTAAGGATTGCAGCCGTAAGTTACCATTTTCTGATGGCCATGATTTATGTGTCTATTGCTTGTATGTCTCCAACCTTACAGTGGATTCCCCGTGTGGGATTTGTAGAAATTTTTCGTCCAGGACTCTCAATGAAAGAAATAAGTTAATCCTGAAAGTTCTCCTCAAAACTTCTTTCTGTGAGGCTATCTCTGGGTCGGAGGGCTCACCCCCTCCTGCTAAACCCTGTAAGAGGAGTTTTTCCTCCTCAAGGTTGCTCACTTCATCTCCCTCTGGAGATCGCAGGGAGTCGACTCATAAGAAGGTAATAATTTCTAGTCTGGTGCTGCCACCTGTGACCCTTTCAGCTCCAGGCTCGGCATTGCCCCATTGATTCTTGCTCCAGCTACATCTTTAGCACCATTGGCTCTGGAGTTCCCAGTGCAGACACTTACAGCTACGACAGTTTTGTCGTAGCCTTTACTGGCACCATCTCTGCAGGTACAGTCTCCTTCGGCCCGGGTTTGACAATACTGTCCTGTACAGTGCAGACACCTTTGGCACCAGCATGCTCTTCGGTGCAGTCCTTTTTGGCACTGTCATTATTACTGGTGCAGACACCTTCCTCGATGGCACCGTACTCATTGGTGCAGATAGTTGCCTCTGTGGTGCAGACACCTTTGACTTCTATGGCACTGCCTTTGTTGGCGCAGACTACCTCGATACCATTCTCAGTGCAGACACCCTCGGTTCTGGGCTCTGCACCCCTCGAACTAGCAAGGACCAAGTACTCTCCTTCTTTGGGTCCATTCGTTGGTAGCCAATGTAGCCCTTTTCTAGAAAGGCCAGAATCACCTTCAGATTTCTCTATGAGGTCGACCAGGAGCCTCTCTGAACAAGATGTGTTGCGGCTTGTTGACCAGTTGCTTGTGGCCAGGGGTCTCTCTCAACTGTCTAAAGCTATGTTCCCTCTTTCAGGTGAATGTATTTCTCCTCAGACTCTAATGTACACTCCTACTTCGACGTCCACACAAGCATCAAAGCCCCTTACCCCGAAAGCAGCTTCCCTCCCACCAATCCCAATAGTGGACCTCACATTGGAGCCGGAGTCGTCCTTGTGGCCCTCGGTGCACTGGACATCGGGCTCTTCTCAGGCTAGTGGCTGTGCTGTGGGTGAGGGCATTCTTGGTTCCATGCCAATTTTTTCTATGGAACCCTACAGGAATCCTCCCTCCCTCATGCTCCACAGCCTTTTTGAGACTCCTGGTCTGGGGGGTCAGCTCATTGGAGCAGGGTGTGACCCCTGTTCTGAGGTTGTCGTGCTTGGTTCCAGGCTCCCATCCCTCTTTGGGCTGTTTGGCCTTCCAGGCCATGGAGAAAGCGCTTGCCTCTGCTGACAAACCTCCCATGTCAGATTCATCTCCCCCTTTGTGCCGCAACTGTCACAAGCCACAATCACCGGGCACAAGGGCCTCAGATTTCTCCCCCTCAGGAGACCCCCTCTTTGCAGTCTTCCCCAAAACTCCCCACTGAGGAAGTATTTTGCAAGGTTTCGTGCAAGAGGAAGCACATGGACTCCACTGAGGAGTCTTTGACCGAAGATACGGACTTTGATGATGGGGAAAGGTCCCCACGGTCACCCACTGATGAGGGGTCCTTTGGTGACATCCTCGAGATCCTAAGACAGAGGTGTGACTGGAAGTCCTCCAGTCCTTCCTCAAAGGAATCCGTACTCCTGCAGGCCTTTCATGCCTGGCCCCCTATCTCCTGGGTTACCCCGCCAGCCAATGAGCTTGTCCAGCTCATCGTCCACCGTGCATGAAAGGCTCCTGACACCCTGGAAGCTATACCGCAGAGCCCTGACAAAATCTTATCTCCCCCAGCTGAACATCTCCATTGGTCAACGGGTCTTCCAGTAGATGCCATGGTGGTGGCGGCTTCAACCAAGAAAGACTTGGCAGAAGAGAGCCAGACTGTCCATCCGCCCAACAAGGAGTCCCGGGCGATAGACTCGGGAAGTGTGCATTTGCTTCATTGACCTTCGCCGTAAGGTCCTTGAACTATTTGGCACACTTTACAAGGTTCCAAAGGGATCTTATCAACCAACTCTCTGATACTTTGGAAGGACCTGTTTCTGATGAGGTCTGTGACAACATAGTTTCTCAGATAGCAACCCTAGAATCCATATCCAGTTCTTCCAAGCATCTTATTTCACACGCAATGGAAGAAGTGGCTAGAGCAGCAGGTGCAGATATAGTCACGGGACGACATGCCTGGATGTGCTTTTGTGACTTTGCAGACTCCTTTAAGACTTCCTTTATGAATGCTCCCATCGAGGCCGCTTCTTTGTTTGGCCCTAAAGTTAAAGATATGCTGGCAAGGTGCGAACAAGATGGCAAGACCCTATCTGCCATTGGTGTCAGACACTCCACTCCTCAAAGATTCTACTCCAGAAATCAGAGTAGCAGAAGATGTGGCACAGGAAATCACAGGGCCCTTTCCATGACACACATGCCGGGTTCTCCCCTAGAGGCAGAGGGGGAAACTCCAATGGAAGACGCCCCTTTTGGGGCAGAGGAGGTCCGTGAAACTGGGGTTCCAGAGATTCTCTGGCCAACAGTATCAGCACTCCTGAAGCATTGCCCAACTGCTCACCTCTGGAAGCGGTCGGGGGTCGTTTTTCCTTGTACCCCACTGCCTGGCAAAGTATAACCACTGACTCTTGGATACAATCGATAATATCCAGAGGCTATTGCATCCTCTTTCATCTCTCTCCAACCTCATCCAGAGACTTACCCAATGTTCCACCCAGTCAAAGGGAAGCAGCAGCACACAAAATCCGAAAGCTGCTACAAAAAAAAGAGTCATCCAAACAGTCCCCCCAGACCAGATAGGATCCGGTTTTTACTCAAGGTTCTTTTTGGTGCCAAAAAAGACAGGGGACTGGAGACCAATTCTGGATCTCAGTACATTAAACAAATTTGTAAAACAGAGAAATTCCGGATGGTCACGGTTCAGTCTATCCTTCCTCTTCTGGAAGAGCACGATTGGATGTGCTCTGTAGATCTTCAAGATGTGTATTACCATATAAAAATGGACACGTGCTCAAGAAGATACCTCCGCTTCCACATAGGTGCCAGTCACTACCAATTTCGAGCACTGCTCTTCGGTCTCTCTACAGCCCCCAGAGTGTTCACCAAATGCATGGCAGTGGTCATCGCTCAGTTGCGACTTCAAGGATTCCAGGTATTTCCATGTCTAGATGACTGACTCCTCACCACCCCCACCAAGCACCTACTGGAAGAAGTCCTGGACTACACTCTCTTCACAGCACAACATCTGGGAATTACTATAAACTGGGAGAAGTCCAACACAACCCCAGCACAGTCTTCAGAATTTATCAGGGTACTGTTGGACATGAGGACTTGCACAGCATCTCTTCCGGATCACAGAAGACAACAGGTTCAGCCACTGCTCTGTCAGCACAAATTATCCGTTCAGTCCATACTCCAACTCTTGCGGTCAATGGCAGCCTCGATCACCATTGTTCCTCTGGACAGATTCCACATGAGACTTCTCCAATGGTTGCTCCTCAGTGGTACTCTCTAAAACACCCTTTGTCTTTTCAGATAAGTGTAACTCAGAGATGCAAGCAAGATTTGCTCTGGTGGACATCTCGAAACTCCCAACAATGATCTCACCCCTTCAGCCCCCATCAACCAAAAGCCACAGTGACCACGGATGCCTCCCTAATGGGGTGGGGGGGCTATGTCAGGGAAACTCAGTCCAAGGCACCTGGTCAGAGACAGAGGCCCTTTTGCATATCAGTGTCCTGGAACTGAGGGCAGTGCTACTAGCATTGCAAACATTCCATTCTATCCTTCCATCAGGGACTATTGTGATCCAGACATGTCAGTGGTCTGGTACATCAACAAGCAAGGGGGCACTAGATCTTATCCGTTATGCCAAGAGGCCTTGAGAATATGGCAATGGGTGATAGCTTCCAACCGCTTTCTAATTGCAATGCACATTCCTGGAAGCTCCAACATGATAGCGGACAAGTTGAGCAGGTGCATTCTACAACCTCACGAGTGGTCCCTCAACCCTGTGATAGTGGCAAAAATTTTCAACCGCTGGGGCCAGCCTTGCTGCAACCTATTTGCCTCCCAAAGCAACTACAAGTGCAGCAACTATTTTGCCCTGATCCCCTCTTGGGGACAGTCCCTGAGAGATGCTGTAGTCCACGCTTCATTCTCGGGTCTACTTTATGCTTATCCTTCTCTCCCCCTCATCTCCCACTTTCTGAAGAAAGCATGGCAGTTGAAAAGCAAAGTGATCCTCATTGCTCCATACTGGCCTCGACAAGTCTGGTTCCCCCTTCTTCTGGCCTCACCTGCTAGATCGACCATGGATCCTCAGTCCATCCCCAACATTAATCTCCCATCCGCAGGGTCTGACTCACTCCAATCTAACAACCCTGAAGCTGGCAGCTTGGTTTCTCCACTTCCAATGATTGCCAGGCAAGATAACCTCTTATCCCCTGTGCGCAATATTCTTATCACATCTCATAAATCATCTACCAGACTAATCTATCTCAGTAAACGGAAAAGGTTTTCTTTATGTGCAGTGAATAAACAATTAGACCCCTTGTCAGCCCCAGTTTCAGTGGTTCTGGATTACTTATCACATCTTTTCCACTCTGGGAAACTATTTGTGTTCATTTAGCTCCCATTTCAAATTTCCACATTGGTTTTCAGGATTCTTCACTCATGTCACATAGATTCTGTAAAACTTTCTTGAAGGGGGTTCTTCACCTAAAACCTCCCTTTAGAGAACCAGTACAACCTTGGGATTTGGCCTTGGTCTTACAAGCCTTAACAGCTCCCCCCTTTGAACCTGCGTCTTCACGTGATTTAAAGTGCCTCTCTTGGAAAACTTTGTTTCTGGGTACAATCAACCAGAAGCCTTAACAGCTCCCCCCTTTGAACCTGCGTCTTCATATGATTTAAAGTGCCTCTCTTGGAAAACTTTGTTTCTGGTTGCAATCACATCGACCATACATTTATCAGAACTTCAAGCCTTGTGCATCAAACGTCCCTACCTTATCTTCCATAAGGCTAGAGTATCACTAAGAACTAATTCTTCCTTTTTTACCAAAAGTGGTGTCAGAGCAGTGTATCAACCAGTCTGTTGACCTTCCAGTATTTTTTTCCTAAACATTCTAACAAGGGAGAGTATTGCCTGCACTCCCTGGATGTTCATAGGCAAATACGATTCTATCTGGACAGAACAAAATCTACCCGTAAATTAGACCAACTATTTCTGGCCCTTTCTGAACCAAGCCTAGGTCATCCTGTCTCAGAAGTTACATTGGCTTCACAGTTGAGAAATTGTATCACCTTTATCTACAACAAGAACAACATCACCTTGCCTCACAGAGTGAAAGCACATTCTACAAGGTCTATGGCAACTTCAGCAGCTTTCCATGCTAGGGCTTCCCTCAATGATATTTGTTCAGCTGCGACTTGGGCCAAACCTCATACTTTTATTCTTCATTACAAATTGGATTTGGCCTCCAGAGGTAGAGTTTCTTTTGGCTCCATGGTGCTCAGGAATGTCCTTCCATGAGGGCCACCCAGGGACAATGGTAGCTGGGGACTCTGTCCCATCAGTAAGGAATGAACGAAGATTAACAAAATCAGATAAAGAAGTTATGTCATACCATAACGTTCCATCTGTGTTGTTGATCTTCATTCATTCATTACTCCCCACCCTCTATCACCCTTCGGAGGTTCCTGGTTGATCTCATATACTCCTTTATTGTAGGTCTGTTATGACCAGAGATGGCTTCTACTTTTGTTTATCAACTTGCAAACTCGATCTGAGGTAACAGGGAGCAGAGCATTCTGGGTAGGATCTTGGCTGGAGAGTTTTTGTCTGACGCGAGCTTGATATAAGGCTGGCTCAGTTCCAAGGACGGAACCAATAACCCATCAGTAAGGAATGAATGAACATCAACGCAGGTGGAGCGTTATGGTAAGACATAACTTATTTTTTTAGTAATTCTGTCCTTAGAAATAGTCACATCTAGATAGTTAATAAATTCACCAGAGTGCTGAGATGTAAATTTGAAATATGTGCAAAATTGGTTAATATTTTCTGAAAACCTCTCAAGGTCCACCTGGTCATCCTTCCAAAGAATGAAAATGTCATACAAAAAATGACCATATGTAAACCAGTGTTGTTTGTAAACACTGGTGAAAATATACTTCTTTTCCCAGGAGTAAAGGACCATGTTTGCATAAATGGGGTCACATGTTGCCCCCATTGCCATTTCTTGAACCTGCCTGTAATATTCGTCTTCGAATGTAAAGTGATTGTTTGTGAGAATGTGCTCCATAACTGCCATGAGGAAATTGATCATAGAATCACTAAATCTAGTTAATTCTCTGATAACTTAAAAAATAGATCTAACCCTTCGTTGTGGGGGATAGAGGTGAAAAGATCCACTTCATCGATGGTGGAAAAAATACATCAGTCAGTGTACCACCTTTCACTAATCTTAGGCAAAAAGTCCCAAGAATCATTCAACAGGTGGTCAAATACAGCTGTCAGTGTACCACCTTTCACTAATCTTAGGCAAAAAGTCCCAAGAATCATTCAACAGGTGGTCAAATACAGCTGTCAGTGTACCACCTTTCACTAATCTTAGGCAAAAAGTCCCAAGAATCATTTAACAGGTGGTCAAATACAGCTGTCAGTGTACCACCTTTCACGAATCTTAGGCAAAAAGTTCCAAGAATCATTCAACAGGTGGTCAAATACAGCTGTCAGTGTACCACCTTTCACGAATCTTAGGCAAAAAGTCCCAAGAATCATTCAACAGGTGGTCAAATGCAGCTGTCAGTGTACCACCTTTCACTAATCTTAGGCAAAAAGTCCCAAGAATCATTTAACAGGTGGTCAAATACAGCTGTCAGTGTACCACCTTTCACTAATCTTAGGCAAAAAGTCCCAAGAATCATTTAACAGGTGGTCAAATACAGCTGCCAGTGTACCACCTTTCACGAATCTTAGGCAAAAAGTCCCAAGAATCATTCAACAGGTGGTCAAATACAGCTGTCAGTGTACCACCTTTCACTAATCTTAGGCAAAAAGTCCCAAGAATCATTCAACAGGTGGTCAAATACAGCTGTCAGTGTACCACCTTTCACTAATCTTAGGCAAAAAGTCCCAAGAATCATTTAACAGGTGGTCAAATACAGCTGTCAGTGTACCACCTTTCACTAATCTTAGGCAAAAAGTCCCAAGAATCATTCAACAGGTGGTCAAATACAGCTGTCAGTGTACCACCTTTCACTAATCTTAGGCAAAAAGTCCCAAGAATCATTCAACAGGTGGTCAAATACAGCTGTCAAGTGTACCACCTTTCACTAATCTTAGGCAAAAAGTCCCAAGAATCATTCAACAGGTGGTCAAATACAGCTGTCAGTGTACCACCTTTCACTAATCTTAGGCAAAAAGTCCCAAGAATCATTCAACAGGTGGTCAAATACAGCTGTCAGTGTACCACCTTTCACTAATCTTAGGCAAAAAGTCCCAAGAATCATTCAACAGGTGGTCAAATACAGCTGTCAGTGTACCACCTTTCACTAATCTTAGGCAAAAAGTCCCAAGAATCATTTAACAGGTGGTCAAATACAGCTGTCAGTGTACCACCTTTCACTAATCTTAGGCAAAAAGTCCCAAGAATCATTCAACAGGTGGTCAAATACAGCTGTCAGTGTACCACCTTTCACTAATCTTAGGCAAAAAGTCCCAAGAATCATTTAACAGGTGGTCAAATACAGCTGTCAGTGTACCACCTTTCACTAATCTTAGGCATAAAGTCCCAAGAATCATTCAACAGGTGGTCAAATACAGCTGTCAGTGTACCACCTTTCACTAATCTTAGGCAAAAAGTCCCAAGAATCATTTAACAGGTGGTCAAATACAGCTGTCAGTGTACCACCCTTCACTAATCTTAGGCAAAAAGTCCCAAGAATCATTTAACAGGTGGTCAAATACAGCTGTCAGTGTACCACCTTTCACTAATCTTAGGCAAAAAGTCCCAAGAATCATTCAACAGGTGGTCAAATACAGCTGTCAGTGTGCCACCTTTCACTAATCTTAGGCAAAAAGTCCCAAGAATCATTCAGCTGGTGGTCAAATACAGCAGTCAGTGTACCACCTTTCACTAATCTTAGGCAAAAAGTCCCAAGAATCATTCAACAGGTGGTCAAATACAGCTGTCAGTGTACCACCTTTCACTAATCTTAGGCAAAAAGTCCCAAGAATCATTCAACAGGTGGTCAAATACAGCTGTCAGTGTACCACCTTTCACTAATCTTAGGCAAAAAGTCCCAAGAATCATTCAACAGGTGGTCAAATACAGCTGTCAGTGTACCACCTTTCACTAATCTTAGGCAAAAAGTCCCAAGAATCATTTAACAGGTGGTCAAATACAGCTGTCAGTGTGCCACCTTTCACTAATCTTAGGCAAAAAGTCCCAAGAATCATTCAACAGGTGGTCAAATACAGCTGTCAGTGTACCACCTTTCACTAATCTTAGGCAAAAAGTCCCAAGAATCATTCAACAGGTGGTCAAATACAGCTGTCAGTGTACCACCTTTCACTAATCTTAGGCAAAAAGTCCCAAGAATCATTTAACAGGTGGTCAAATACAGCTGTCAGTGTACCACCTTTCACTAATCTTAGGCAAAAAGTCCCAAGAATCATTTAACAGGTGGTCAAATACAGCTGTCAGTTTACCACCTTTCACTAATCTTAGGCAAAAAGTCCCAAGAATCATTTAACAGGTGGTCAAATACAGCTGTCAGTGTACCACCTTTCACTAATCTTAGGCAAAAAGTCCCAAGAATCATTTAACAGGTGGTCAAATACAGCTGTCAGTGTACAACCTTTCACTAATCTTAGGCAAAAAGTCCCAAGAATCATTCAACAGGTAGTCAAATACAGCTGTCAGTGTACCACCTTTCACTAATCTTAGGCAAAAAGTCCCAAGAATCATTTAACAGGTGGTCAAATACAGCTGTCAGTTTACCACCTTTCACTAATCTTAGGCAAAAAGTCCCAAGAATCATTCAACAGGTGGTCAAAAACAGCTGTCAGTGTACCACCTTTCACTAATCTTAGGCAAAAAGTCCCAAGAATCATTTAACAGGTGGTCAAATACAGCTGTCAGTGTACCACCTTTCACTAATCTTAGGCAAAAAGTCCCAAGAATCATTTAACAGGTGGTCAAATACAGCTGTCAGTGTACCACCTTTCACTAATCTTAGGCAAAAAGTCCCAAGAATCATTTAACAGGTGGTCAAATACAGCTGTCAGTGTACCACCTTTCACTAATCTTAGGCAAAAAGTCCCAAGAATCATTTAACAGGTGGTCAAATACAGCTGTCAGTGTACCACCTTTCACTAATCTTAGGCAGAACGTCCCAAGAATCATTCAACAGGTGGTCAAATACAGCTGTCAGTGTACCACCTTTCACTAATCTTAGGCAAAAAGTCCCAAGAATCATTCAACAGGTGGTCAAATACAGATGTCAGTGTGCCACCTTTCACTAATCTTAGGCAAAAAGTCCCAAGAATCATTTAACAGGTGGTCAAATACAGCTGTCAGTGTACCACCTTTCACTAATCTTAGGCAAAAAGTCCCAAGAATCATTCAACAGGTGGTCAAATACAGCTGTCAGTGTACCACCCTTCATTAATCTTAGGCAAAAAGTCCCAAGAATCATTCAACAGGTGGTCAAATACAGCTGTCAGTGTACCACCTTTCACTAATCTTAGGCAAAAAGTCCCAAGAATCATTTAACAGGTGGTCAAATACAGCTGTCAGTGTACCACCTTTCACTAATCTTAGGCAGAACGTCCCAAGAATCATTCAACAGGTGGTCAAATACAGCTGTCAGTGTACCACCTTTCACTAATCTTAGGCAAAAAGTCCCAAGAATCATTCAACAGGTGGTCAAATACAGCTGTCAGTGTACCACCTTTCACTAATCTTAGGCAAAAAGTCCCAAGAATCATTCAACAGGTGGTCAAATACAGCTGTCAGTGTACCACCTTTCACTAATCTTAGGCAAAAAGTCCCAAGAATCATTCAACAGGTGGTCAAATACAGCTGTCAATTGTACCACCTTTCACTAATCTTAGGCAAAAAGTCCCAAGAATCATTCAACAGGTGGTCAAATACAGCTGTCAGTGTACCACCTTTCACTAATCTTAGGCAAAAAGTCCCAAGAATCATTTAACAGGTGGTCAAATACAGCTGTCAGTGTACCACCTTTCACTAATCTTAGGCAAAAAGTCCCAAGAATCATTCAACAGGTGGTCAAATACAGCTGTCAGTGTACCACTTTTCACTAATCTTAGGCAAAAAGTCCCAAGAATCATTCAACAGGTGGTCAAATACAGCTGTCAAGTGTACCACCTTTCACTAATCTTAGGCAAAAAGTCCCAAGAATCATTCAACAGGTGGTCAAATACAGCTGTCAGTGTACCACCTTTCACTAATCTTAGGCAAAAAGTCCCAAGAATCATTCAACAGGTGGTCAAATACAGCTGTCAGTGTACCACCTTTCACTAATCTTAGGCAAAAAGTCCCAAGAATCATTCAACAGGTGGTCAAATACAGCTGTCAAGTGTACCACCTTTCACTAATCTTAGGCAAAAAGTCCCAAGAATCATTCAACAGGTGGTCAAATACAGCTGTCAGTGTACCACCTTTCACTAATCTTAGGCAAAAAGTCCCAAGAATCATTTAACAGGTGGTCAAATACAGCTGTCAGTGTACTACCTTTCACTAATCTTAGGCAAAAAGTCCCAAGAATCATTTAACAGGTGGTCAAATACAGCTGTCAGTGTACCACCCTTCACTAATCTTAGGCAAAAAGTCCCAAGAATCATTTAACAGGTGGTCAAATACAGCTGTCAGTGTACCACCTTTCACTAACCTTAGGCAAAAAGTCCCAAGAATCATTCAACAGGTGGTCAAATACAGCTGTCAGTGTACCACCTTTCACTAATCTTAGGCAAAAAGTCCCAAGAATCATTTAACAGGTGGTCAAATACAGCTGTCAGTTTACCACCTTTCACTAATCTTAGGCAAAAAGTCCCAAGAATCATTCAACAGGTGGTCAAATACAACTGTCAGTGTACCACCTTTCACTAATCTTAGGCAAAAAGTCCCAAGAAGCATTTAACAGGTGGTCAAATACAGCTGTCAGTGTACCACCTTTCACTAATCTTAGGCAAAAAGTCCCAAGAATCATTTAACAGGTGGTCAAATACAGCTGTCAGTGTACCACCTTTCACTAATCTTAGGCAAAAAGTCCCAAGAATCATTCAACAGGTGGTGAAATACAGCCGTCAGTGTACCACCTTTCACTAATCTTAGGCAAAAAGTCCCAAGAATCATTTAACAGGTGGTCAAATACAGCTGTCAGTGTACCACCTTTCACTAATCTTAGGCAAAACATCCCAAGAATCATTCAACAGGTGGTCAAAAGAATCCACTGAATCTTTCAAGATTCTGTCCACAAAAGTGCATAAAGAGTAGGTCGAACTGTTACATGCTGATATTATGACTCTAAATGGGGGCTGCTGAATATATTTGTGCACTTTTGGATCTCAAAACCTTTGGGTATTAGAGGGCATTCTGTTTTAAAAAAAATTATATAGTTCCTCTGATATCACTTTCTGAAAAAGGGAATCATCCACGAGCAGTTGTTCCTTTCTTTGTGCTAAAAACAGCTCATTCTTTGAGGAAACCTGATATTTATCAGTATCAGAAAATGCCATAGTAAGTTGGTTGACATAATCCCTACTGTTGAAGAGAACAACCCCCCACCTTTGTCGGGCTTCATAATTCAAACTGAATTATCATTTCTAAATTGGTTCACCAAAATTTGTTCATTCTTAGTTAAATTAAAATTTTATGTCCGTAAGTTTTAAATTCACTGTAAATATCGCACTCACATGCTTTTGCAAAAGCTTGAACTACCGGATGTAGTGGGGGGTTAAAACAGCTTTTATTTTTTAACTTATGATTTTCCAGGTTAGCACTACCTTCCTGTTCCTTAAACAAAATTTTTAAATTTAATTTTCTAGTGTACAATTTAAGCTCAGTAACAACATCCACTGTATCCAACCTGAAAGTGGGTACAAATTTAAACCCTTTCCTAAAATAGAGAAATGGGTTAATCAATTCTGTCCTCTGTATAAGTTATAAATGTTGAAACCTTGCATGGAAAAACATTTGCCTTCATAACTTACCTTAATAAATTCCCATTACTTAGGTGGCTTATCTCTGTGTGTTCCTGAAGCCTCCCCTGTTCTTGCCCCTGTTGTTTCTTGGTGAATGTGGATTTCCTAAAAAAAAAAAAACTTTCTGCATGTATATATATATATGTATATATATATATATATATATATATATATATATATATATATATATATGTATAGTAATAAATACATCTTAAATTTTAGAGTAGCACTAAGAGAGGGAAAACAAATCCTAAAAATGCAAAGAAATGATAAAATGATGTTATAATAAAATAACTGATAAATTCTCATATTCCCCATCTGTCCAAGGCTTTTAATCTAAGCATACAGTAGAAATATATTCATTCAAGCCTGGCCATGTTGAGGCATTCAATTTTAACTGCTATAATAGCTCTTTTTTCTCAAGGTAGAGACCAAAAGTGCCTCCCCTTGTATTTACTTGAATTTCATCTGTTACCGTGTATTTAAAGTAGTGATCCGGAAATTCTGTGATGTGCATTCATGTCCTTCCTTTTTTAATGCTGTATTCATGCTAATATCAGATCAGACCATAAACTAATCTCACTGGATATTCACATCCCGACCCCACCCCCTGCCCAGAAAACCTCAGTGAAAAACTTCTCTAAAGCAAATTTCACACTCCTCAAAACTGAGGTGGAATCCTTCAAAGCCCCCGGGCCTGTGGAAAATACGGCCCAGATCGCAGAATCCTTTATAAACGCATTCTATGAACACCTTCAGGAATGCATGGATCATGCGATCCCAAATAAATCCAAGACCCAATCCTCCAAAGGCAGACGTCCTGTATGGTGGACCCCAGCCATAAACAAACTATACAATAGAAGGAGGAAGCTACTAAATGATAGAGCAAAATCCCAAAAAGGGAAGGCATCACTGATCAGTATTAGCAAAAAACTACGGGCACACATAAAATTTTCTAAGGCCAGCTTCGAGAGAAAAATTGCACAGGACACTAAGGATAATCACAAGGCTTTCTTTAGTTATGTTAGGAACCTGGGTGGTAATTCCCAGATATGCTCAGAATTAGTCCAAAATGACAAAAAATACACCGAACCCACAGACATTGCTAACATCCTAGCTGACAGGTTCAGCGCAAACTTCTCCCCACCAAAAGGGCAAATATCTATCCCAGCAGAGTGCTGCCCCCCTGACATCTCAGATGCTCAGGTAAGAGCCGCTCTCTCCAAAGCAAAAAACACAGCATCAATGGGACCAGACGGTGTCCCGGGCTGTGTCCTACATGAACTCCAAGAAGAGCTAAACCCAAACATAAAACTACTGTTCAATCTCAGCCTTACTACAGGATATGTGCCCAAAGAGTGGCATACAGCAACAGTGGTCCCTCTCCATAAAGGTGGTGCCTCAACGGATCCTGGAAACTATCGCCCCATAAGCCTGACTAGCTTGGTCTGCAAAGCTACGGAAAGGATCATCATGGACCTCATAAATAAAGATATTGAGGACCTACAAACACTGGATCCTACCTAGTTCAGCTTTGTTAAGGGCAGATCCTGCCTCTTAAACCTGGTTGATTTCTTTGAAACAGTCACCAAGGCCATTGACGAGGGGAAGGTGGTCCACACAGCCTACCTGGACCTCGCAAAAGCCTTCGATACAATACCCCACTCGGACATTATAGATAAGCTCACCAGCTTAAATATAAACCCCTATGTCACTAGATGGATTGCAAACTGGCTCAAGGACAGAACCCACATGGTTAGAATTGCTGGAGCCATGTCAGACTCCAAACCAGTTACAAGTGGTGTCCCACAAGGCTCAGTCCTTGGACCTCTCTTGTTCAGTATATATTTCTCGGAGGTACAGGCCAACACGGAAGGACTGTGGCTGACCAAGTTCGCAGATGACTGCAAACTGGGTGCCATAATCGACTCTCCAGCAGACACAAGCATCCTCCAAAAGGGCCTC